>NC_137787.1:69126589-69279089 GCF_963383645.1 Muscardinus avellanarius
TCTACTTCCAGGCTATTCTTTCAGACCTATTTCCTACTTTTATTAGGAAACAGGGTCTCACTAAGTTGCTGAGAGCCTCACTATGTAGCTGAGGCTGGCTTTGAACCTGTGTGATCCTCCTGCCTCAGCTTCCCAAGCGCAGAGATTACAAGTGTGCACCACCACGACCAGCTCTTTCATCCCATTTTCCATCATTATTATTATACTTTCTCATCAAGATACATTTGTCACAACTCAGAATCTAATAGTAATATATCACTATTAATTTAATGTCACACTTTGTTCAGATTTCCTCATTTATCCCTAAAATTCTTTTTCTTTTTCAGAAGCTCATCTATCATAGGACATAGATCAGTCATCATTTCTCCTTAATCTCATCTAGTCTATTACAATTTTTCAGCTTTACTCGATAAGTTTTGAGGCCAGGCATTTTGTAGAATGTTACTTAATGGGGTTTGTGTGACACTTTTCTCAAGGTTAATGTGGGAATGCTGGTTCTTAGAATTACAGCATTTAGCGACATAGAGTGTTGTTTGTACCCAAAGAGTTCATGCATTTAAGTCTGGAGTCTGATATGGTAGTGTTCATATGCTGGGACCTTAAGGAAGTAATTGATTCATCCTCACCTTCATGAATGTCTTGCAAAATAAGTCTTGTCTAGTAGGAGTGGATTAGTTCCCAAGAGAATGAGTTGTGAGAGTGGCCAGGCCTCTCCTAGTTTTCTCAGGCTTTCTTGCTCCTGCATGGGCCCCTTCCTCATGTAGCTGGTTCATTTTCTGCTTCTCTATCAGAAAGTGAATCATGATGTGATTCAGCCCAGGGGTGGGGGTATGGGCACCGTGCTGCTTAGATTTTCCACACACCCAAAGCATGAGCCAAATTAACTGCTTTTTAAAATAAGATACCCAAATTAAGGCTTTTGCTATATTAATACAAAATGCCCTAAGACAGAGGCGAACTGTGATCCTCATTCACACCATATCAAGGAATGACTTATCACTGATGAAATTAGCACTACTCACCTGGCCAATGTAGAGAGACATATTTCTCCAATACACAATTACTTTACATACTTTACTTTATGAATGAATATCACTAAGCTCAGACAAAACTCAGGAAGGGGAAGGTAAATGGAGAGTTAGTGTTAGGAGTTCGGGTTCAAATTGAGGTTGGGTTAGTGTTATGGTTAGGATTAGGAATTGAGTTGTGGTCCCCTTTTCTAGAAGAGACTAGCTCCTGGGAAAAGATTGCCTACTGGGTATTAAATTTTGTAAGCCACCGTTTCTCCTGGGACTACATTCTTTTCAGAAATATACGCAGAAGCAGTTTTTCTCACTTTTAATTTAGGCTAAAAATGAAAGAAATAAGCACCCTGTGAACTATCATTCTCGAACTTTAACCATCGATGAATTGCAGCACAGTAAAAGAGAAGAAGCCAAATCCTTAAGTGCTATATGCAAGGTTGCCCACCAATCACATGTGTTAGATTATATGCAAAAAAGAAATAAAATCCTAGGGGGTGGGATATAGGTAAGTGGTAGAGTGTGTGCTTAGCAGTGTGAGATTCTGGGTTTGATCCTCAATGCCACACATAAAAAAATTAAAACTCAAAATCCTATAATGATAAACTACTGAATTTTAAGGTTTATTTTTATAGTAGCTCACATAGTCTAACAAATATATCAAACTAAATTTAATATAAAAGCTTCTGTTTAAATTTAATTCATATACTAATAAGATCATATTTGTTGTTTGAATAAAAAGTGTAGAAAATTTTAATGTGTGATATACTATAAAGCAGTTTCTTATCCAGATAAGTTAGACTTAGAACTTACAGTGAGTATCTCAGCCTCAAGAGTTTCTTTTTGTGACTTACACTTTGGACTAGAAAAAGAGGAGATAGAATTGATAGAAGATATTTTCAGAGGTATTATTCCATCTATAGATTAGGTATCATTTAATATGTCTAAATTACAGAATCTAAATAGACAAAGCAAACTTTGACCAGTTTTATAATGTCTTCATGTGAAATTTTCCTCTTAAGGAACTCTTTTATACTGTTGGTGGGAGTGCAATGTAGTTCAGCCAATATGAAAATCAGTATGGAGATTCCTTAGAAAACTGGGAATAGATCCACCATTTGATCCAGCTATACCACTCCTGGGTATCTTTACAAAGAGGTTGAAATCAGAGTGGTATAGCCGGATCAAATGGTGGATCTATTCCTAGCTATAAAGAAAAATAAAATAATAGCATTTGCAAGAAGATAGAGAACATTATGTTAAGTGAGATTAGTCAAGCACAGAAAGAAAAGGGACATATGTTTTCTCTAATATGTCCAAGCTAGGGAGTAGTGGTAATACCAGAGGGACTCCAGATGATGGAGGGGAAATCTCAGCAAAGCTTGAATGGAAGGATAGGAGAGGAAGAAAGCTGAGGTTGTTCAATGGAGGAGTTACATACGAATATGTGTAATGGCATGAATACAACATGATTAACCTGGACACCCTCTATTGGGGGGGAGGGAAATGGAAGGGGAAGGGCATGAAGCACAATGTAAATGTATACCACTCTCAATATGTTCCACTTATAAAAAATTAAAATTAAGAAAAAGAAAGAAAGAAAAAAAGAATATTAAGTATATGCAAAGAGAATTGTAATCTAAATGTGGACTATCTTGCTCAAAAAAAGAAAGAAATTTTCCTCTTAATTAGTAGGGCCACAAGTGAGTAATTCTAAGGCAGTAGAGTACAATGAAAGGGTCTTGGATTCTGGAAATTGGAAACCCAGTATCATTTTCTCTCCCTGTCATTCTTTCTTTTATTCCTTTCTTCCTTATTTCCTCCCTTCCTTCCTTTCTTCCTTGATATCCCTTCCTCCCTTTCTTTCTTTCTTTCCTACATTTCTTGGGGTAGGGACTGGATGTTGAACCCAGAGGCAGTCTCACAGAGCTGTATTCCCCAGCCTTGGTAAAATTTTATTTTGAGACAAGATTTTGTTAATTTGCCCAGAATAGCGTCAAATGTGCAATCTTTCTGTATCAACCTCCCTGGTAACTGGAATTACAAAAGTTTGTCACTGCAAACAGCCTGAAATACAATTTTCTATCCAGGGTAAAATGCCAGTTGATCAAAATAGTCACTATGACTTTTAGGGATAAGATACAGGCTCCCAGTAATATGGAACCAGTCAGTTACTAGGAAGATAGTACTGCCAAGCAATTTGGTGAAGTTTATAAAAAAAAAAAAATTCACGAGTCACTAAGAAAGTGAATGACAATCAGGAACAGTGTGATCTTAACACATGTGATGCAGGTAGGGTAAGGTATTTGGGGTATTTCTTTTTCTCCCACCATAAAAGTAATATCTCAAATTTATCTGTTCTTAAAAAGGGAAATTGTGTGTGTATGTGTGTGTTGCTAGGAATTGAACCCAGTAACATTCTACCTCCAAGGTATACCCCCAGCCCTATTTTTTAAAATTTAGGAACAAGGTTTTGCTAAGTTGCTGAGAGTCTTCCTATATCACTGAGGCTGCTATGAACATGGATATACAAATATCATTGTGATATTCTGATATTTTCTTTGGGAAGATATCCAGGAGTGCTAATGCTGGGTCATATGATAGTTCCATTCCCAATCTTTTGAGAATATCTTCACACTGATTTTCATAACAGATTTACTAATTTATAGTCCCACCAATGCTGTAATAGGGTTCCTTTTTCCCCATATCTTCATAGCATTTATTATTATTTCTATTCTTGATGATTGCCTTTCTGTCAGCACAATTTACAATAGCCAACTTATGGAGCCGGCCAAGTTATCTATCAACAGACAAATGGATCACAAAACTTAGGAATATACACACATGGAAGTTTACTCACTGTAAAGAACAAAGTTATGACATTTGCAGGAGAATGAGTGGAACTCAAGAATATTATACTAAGCAAGTTTAGTTTATCTCAGGAAACAAATAGTTGTATGCTTTCTTTTATCTGTGGAAGCTAGAAAAATATTCAAATAACAGGGCAACTTCAGATAGATCATCAGAGACTTTAGACTTAGAGAGATTAGGGAAGGGAGAAGGGGGAATACAGTCATAAAGAGTGTAACAGTTGAAAATAATGCTGTGAATGTATACAAAATTACCAACTCCAATAAAAAGACTTGCACAGGGAGGGCTAGGGGGGAGGAGAACCCAGTGGGGACGGCACCAAGACCTGTGTGCTTGTATTTTTCTGACAATCTATACCCCAAATGATGTAAAAGTACAGTGCACCAAATAAAAATAAATACATTTCTGAGTCTTGCTTTGAACCAGCAATCCTCCTACTGCAGCCTCCCAAATACTGGGATTACATGTTTGTGAAACCTCACTTTGTTTAAAATTATTTTAATAATATTGTATTGAAATGTAAATATACCAATTTAAAATAACAAACTCTTTCTGAACTATCCTACTCTCACTTGATTTTCCTTCTTTGTCATTATTATTAGTAGATCTGACTTTTTTCTTATACCTAAAACATTTTAACTAGGCATGGCATGGTGGTGCATACCTTTAATCCCAGTACTTGGAAAGCTAGAGCAGGAGTATTGCAGGTTCCAGGTCAACTGTGGCAATTTAGCAGGGCTCTCAGTAACTCACAGCAAGACTATTTCAAAATTAAAAAATGAAATGAGGCATTGGGGACACAGACCTGTAATCCCAGTACTTTGAAACTGACACAGGAGGATTGCAGGTTTAGGGACAGCCTCAGAAAGGTACTGAGACTCTCAGGAATCTAGGGAGACCCTATTTGAAAACAATAAAAGGAGCTACACATATAGTTCAGAGGTAGAACACCTCCGGGTTAAATCTCCAGTAACACACACACACACACACACACACACACACACACACACACACACAGAATATTAACTAGAATACCAGTTCTAGAGTGTGGATTTATCCCTCCAAGTAGTTGGCCAATTGTTGAATATTCAAAATGGCTACTGCCCACCAAACATTAGCTAATGAGAGCAAATCAGCAAGAAATGTTCACCAAGAAGCATTATGAAAGGTGGAAGCCTGGGATCCCACAGCTCTAATTCTGATTATAGTTATACTGAAAAAAAAAAAATTAACCAGAAAATAATTTTAAAAAAGAATCAAAAGGCCACGGAGGTCCAGGCCGCATGGCCCCGACCTTGGGAGGCTGGGCGGGCGCGGGCAGGGCACCCTTAGGCGACCTCCCCACGACTGGAAGGCCCCAGAGGCCCCGGGAGGGTGGGCAGGCGCGGGTGGGGCTCCCTTAGGTGACCCCTCCCACCCAGAAGGCTCCGGAGGTCCGGGCTCCATGGCCCAGACCCTGGGAGGGTGGGCTGGTATGGGCAGGGCATCCTTAGGTGACCCCCCTCCCATCCAGGAAGAAAAAAATTTTTTCATCGCTACCGAGTGCCTGATCCCATATCCTCCCCAAAGCACACATACTCTCTTCTCTTATTTAAAAAAAAAAAAAAAAAGGGAAATGAAAAAAGAAAAATATTTGAGAGGGTTTAAGATGGTCCCGGCAGCAGATAGAATATTGGAGATGCTTACAAAACATATCCACCTGAACTGGAACTTTTGGAAAAATTCCCCGCGAAGGAGGACTGTTGCTTCTTTACATCGTTAAGAAGCGTGGACATCACCTGTAAGGAGAGAGTCTAGCAGAGACCTAGGAGGAAGGCGGTGGCGGCAGCAGTGGCCGAGATGGCGGTGGAGACTTGGATTAGGGAGAGGCAGACATCTGATCCAACCCACCCTGATCCTCTGAAGAAATTACCCCAAAGGTCAAATGCTACTGTTGCACATGCTTAGGAACACTGGACATTATGCAGTATGGGAAGAGAGTTTGGAAAAGATTTGAAATGGTGGAGGCAGTTGCATTGGCAGCGGCAAGTACTCAGGGGAGGCAGAGATCTGATGTAATACACCTGGAACTTTTGAAGAAATTGCCTCAGAGGCAGAATACTACCACCACGCACCCTTGGGAACGTGGGACAACCTGCTGGGTGAAGAGGGTGTTCGGATCCAAGCCTGCAGAGGGGTGAGGCCTGCCAGGGCCAGCAAGGCCGGGATCGGAGCCTACTGTGAGGCAAGGCTGTTACTGAGGCCTCCGAGGCCAGATTTGGAGCCGGCCGAGGGATTAGGTCAGTCCCGGGGTCAGCGAGGCTGGGATCGGAGCCTGCTGTGAGGCAAGGCTGGTGCTGGGGCCTCCGAGGCTGGGACTGGAGCCTGCCAAGGGGTTAGGCCAGTGCTGGGGCCAATGAGCCCGGGATTGGAGCCTGCCAAGGTGTTACGCCAGTGACGGTGCCATCGAGGCCGGGATCGGAGCCTGCCATGAGGCAAGGCCAGTTCTGAGGCCTCCAAGGCCAGGATCGGAGCCTGCCAATGGGTTAGGCCAGTGCCGGGGCCATCAAGGCCGAGATTAGAGCCTGCTATGAGGCAAGGCCAGTGATGGGGCTTCCAAGGCCTGGATAGGAGCCTGCCAACGGGTTAGGCCAGTGCCAGGGTCATCAAGGCTGGGATCGGAGCTTGTCATGAGGCTAGGCCAGTGCTGGGATCTCTGAGGCTGGGAGAGGAGCCAGCCGAGGGGTTAGTTCGGTGTGGGGTCCAGCGAGGCCAGGATCAGGGCCGGCCATGAGGCAAGGCCAGTGCTGGAGCCAGCGAGGTTGGGATCAGAGTCCTCCGGGTGGCCAGGCCACTACTGGGGCCGTCAAGAGTGGGATCGGAACTTGCAAAGTGGCATGCACAGAGAAAAAGCACAGAAAATAAAATCCAGATGCTTCCCCTAATTAGCAAGAAATAGGAGGAAAGGGGTAACAGGAGGTCGAGTAGTAGAAAGGGCCCTATTGAGAAGCAATTAAGGTGACCAATCAGAGGGGAGGGGATGGGGGAGGATGGAATCTCTTTAAAACTCATGAGGTGCATAAACAATTATATCAAAGATAATCACCAATTAATCATGGGATCGAGGGAGGGGGAGGGAATGGGATGGGGATTGGATGAGGGTTTATAGGATGATATGTGCTATATCCTCTCAAGTCTTGTATTCCAAAGTGATGTATGGTTACAAAAAATAACAATAATAAATAATTGCCACAAAAAATAATAAGCCAGGCATGATGGCACAGAGCAGTAATCTCAGTATTTATAAGGCTGAGGAAGGAGGACCACAGGTTTGAGGCCAATGTCTGGAACTTAGTGAGACCCTATTTCATAATAAAAAATAAAATAATGGCCAGGAATGTAGCTCACAAGTAGAATGCTCCTAGGTTCAATCCCTAGTAACCACTCAAAATTTTATAATTCTCCTTATTTTTTCTTTTTTTAGAGGAGACTATGAAATTATTTGCTGGGTTAAGTTCCCAGAAGACAGGAATACAGCACACATCTGGTGACAAACCATCTTCATTTTATTCTTAAATTGAAGCACAGAACTAAAGTCATGTGCTCTCATCAAAACAAAGGGCAAAATTCAAAGCTCGTGGCCTGCTGAGGCAGAGGAAAAGGGAACTGGACTTTGTGGACTTAAATATGTCTCCAGCCACTGCAACTGGAGTCCAAAAACAACCTATGCCTAACAGGAAGCATTAATCTAATGCTCCACATCTCAGGTGCTGGGAGGAGGTGCTTCTCAAATTTTAGTGGACTAAGCAGTGAGAAAAGCAAAGTCTGAACAATGATGAATTTAAATCTTTACTGAAGAATGGAGCTGGACAGGAAATGATATGAATGAATACACGCTTCATCTCTGGAGATCTGAGATGAGCACCATTATATATGAAGAATCCATAAAGTTAGGAGTGCTATTTCATTTAATTCTTGGACAGGCTAGCTTAGTTATCTTTTCAACTGCCTGTTTTTCCTTTATTTAAATTAATAAAAGAATTGTGACCTTTCAAGTAATCTACTTCTGTAATGGGGATAAAATTTTTTATCAAAACATTTCAATGTTTGGTATATTGAAGCCTGATCAATAAGGCTCAGCTCTCAATTATATGTTGTTCTATTACCATCAAGAACAGGAAGATGTACTTTTTCTAGAGATTTGTGTTAAGAATATGTATATATACACACATATGTGAATATATAAAGACATATATATATATATGATACATATATATATACCATGTGTATGTGTCATTTTGTAATATAATTTATTGTTTCTCAAGTATTCTTTCATATCATCTTTAGCAAAGATCTCCCCCCCCTCTCTTTCTCTTCTCACTCTTTCCTTATGTATCTTCTGTGCCTTATGCGTTGGGAGAAGCTGATCTCCCCTACAGATACTAGATTGGACCAGGTTGAACTGCTAGTCCCATCCTTTCTTTTCAGTGATTGGCTAAAGGATGGATACTTGACTCACACTGAAATAACAAAATGGAAAGGTTAACTAGGAATCTGTGACACAATCTTTTATTTCTGAAAATAATTGATTAAATGGTCCCTTATCCATTCTCTGTGATTATTATGATCTGATATAAAGCTTATAATTGCTTCTATAAACTTAGTAACAATCTCAGAAGAAAACCAACACATGAAAAAACAAATAGCAAAAAGAGTTACTGGGGAAAAAAGAGTGTGAGAAAATAGATTTACTCTCTTTAGTCTATAATAAATATGTGTTTTAAGTCAGTTTTATATTAATTGTTCTGTAAAGCATTAAAAAGATATTGTAGAATAAATTTTTCTAAACATGACAAGTATTTCCAAACAAATATTTCTCTCCATTTTGTTTCTTTTTTTTAATTCTCAAGTGTTTGGAAGATCTGAGAGTAGATCTTTTAAATTATTCTAGAGCTTGCCTTTGTCTTGTGGTTTTCCCTGTAATCAGAGATAGATATCAAGGCTATGCATTTTCTTCATGTCAGGATGTGAAAATTAATTTCTCCTGGAAATTGAACTTTAGACTTTCATATCTCAAGACTTTCATATCTCAAAACTAGGAAGTAGGAATTTTATCACTTTGGCTATATAAAAATATAATAGCTTTTTGCCACTTATATTGATGTCTCTTAAACAGATCCTTTTGCCACAATAAAAGAGTAATACGATCTTTTTCCCCGCCTTTCAGGTGTTGCTGTGGAATATATATATATATATATATATATATATATATATATATATACCCTGATTGTTCTGAGCTCAAAGGGTTCTAAATGCTATCTACACTGCACAGAGGAATTCCTATTTATAAGAAGATGAAGTACTACTGGAAAACCAATACATCATAGTCTATTTTGGTATTAATTTGAATTAATCTGTCTAGCTGTCAGGAAGCTATTGATATATTGTTCATTTTGAGACAGTCTTTATTGGCTTTATCATACATCAGATTTGTGCACCACAAAAATCTATTTTTAGATTTAGAAATAAAATATCTGTTTATTGAAATATTAAAACATAAAATACTCCTATATGTACTGGTGAATAAGAAGTTGGCACATTGGAAATTATATGAGGAAATGAGAATAAGCAATGTCCATACCAACAAAAGGGAGATAATTAGGGCAGAGAGCAAATGTGGCCAATATTAATACAGACTAAGAGATAAAGCTGTGTTGGCAGCTTTTGTTTTCTACTTTTTATATGTTTAGTTTTATTATATATTCTACAGTAGACTTAGTATGAAAGCAGGTAGTTTTAAAAATTTATTTATTTTAATAGTAAACCAAATATATGTTATGCTCACTTTAATCAATATCACATTGGACTGTTTAATGGTGAGGGGCCTCCTGGTTTGACATATGAAATACTTCTAATTTATAAAGTTAACTGATGAAAAAAACAGAAATATCAAAATGACTTATTGTCATTAGATAGTGGAAACTGGTTTGGGCCTTAAAATAGATTTGACTATAATTATAAAATAAGGCTGCATTAAATTTTCTCTTATTGCATGTACTTCAACCCTTCAAAGTGATATTTGAAATTTATCTTGGGGGAAACATCAAGGAAGATGTCATTTGTTGAATTTCACTTTATATTGCATTTTACCTAACCAATAATTTTATGTTTTTCAATTTGGAAAACATTTTAAAATATTTTTTCCAAAAACTTGAATTTAAAAATTCTACCAGGCATCGTGGTACACACCTAAATCCCGGTACTTGGGAGACTGAAACAGGAGGAACACAGGTTAGAGGATAGCTTCAGCAATGTACCAGACTTTCAGCAATTGTAGTGAGACTTGTTTCAAAATAAAAAATAAAAATGGTTGATGATGTAGCTAGGAGGTAGAATTATTCTGGGTTAAATACCTGGTACCATACAAAAATAAATAAATAAATAAATACAAACATGTTTGAATTCAATTATTGCTCTGGTTTTATCAAAGAAGAATCAGGAATATTTAGACTTATTTTTTTCACAGTGATAAAACCCAACTGTAAGGCAGTAGCTGTGTATGTATCAAGATTTTAAAAAATCTTTTTGTCAGAAAAGTTTCACAGTCAAGGCTGTATCTTTTCATATCTCCAAGGGTTTGTAGCTCTTCTAAATTTTGTTTATCATCTTCAGTAGATGCATTCATTTCATGAGTCATGTCTTAACCACAAATTCATAATCAAGATTGAATGCATCCAGGTAAATGATGTAAAAAACTTATTCAAAAATTAATTAGGTAGTTAAGTGTGGCAGGAATAAAACTAAAGGTAATCTTATAATTCTAGAACAAATATTAAATTTAGCCTAAACTAAGAGCCTGAAAACCTATTATTTTATAGTAGTTGTTTTTCCCTTATGTTAACTAAGTAACAAAGAAATATACTCACTTGTACCTGAGAGAATCATAAGTCAGTTCATCATTTGTCAGTACTTCAGTATCTACAGGTCAATACTATTGATAAAATTAGTCAGTGCATTATAGAATCATCATCATTCAGATTATATATATATATATATATATATATATATATATATATATATATCTTGTTCTAGGCATCAGGGATATTGCAGTAAAAATAAACCATACCTACTCTCACAAAAACCACAATCTAGTTGAAGGGAAGAGAGACAATAAAACATAAATAAAAAACAGAAACAACTGGTAAATGGTACAAGTTGAAAAGAGGAAAATAGAACAAAGCAAATGGAGAATGATATGTTTCACATGAGTGGTTAGATATGGCCTCTTACAAGAAGAACTATTTGAGCAGACACATCAAGGTAATGCACAGCAATAACGTAGATATCTCAATAAAAAGCTTTTCAGGGAGAAGGAACAACAAGTACAGAATCACTAAAGTGGAAGTTTTGTATTTGAGAAACCAAATAAGATCTTTGTTGCTGAAAGAGAGTAAGGGATAAAGGGCAAATGGCAGAAGAGATGGTCAGAAATGTTAATGGGGATGGATTATTCATGGCCTTTTATGATCTTGTTAAAGCCATTGTATTCTACTGTAAGTGAAAAGAAGAGATGCAGCATGTTTTGCTGAAGGTAACTTGGTATCAATGCCATTTTAAAATCATTCCTCTGAATGTTGTAGTGGGAAAGAAGCCATAAACTATAAATGGTAGTGAGTGAAGAGGGAAACCAGTCAGAAGGCCAAAACACTGGACCAAATAGGTGATTGTAAGGCAAAGAGTGAATGGGGATTTACACTAAAAACTACAAAATATTTTTGAGAAAAAAATATGGGCAACCTAACAAATAAAAAGATCTACTACATATGTGAGTCAAAAAGAGTAATATTGTTAAGACACCAATTCTCTCCAAAATGCTCCATAATTAAAAACAATCTTCCCACTACTCTCAATAGGGGGCTAATATCTAGAATATACAAAGAGCTCAAAAGACTCTACACTAACAAAACAAATAACCCAATCAAGAAAAGGGCAACTGAACTGAATAGATTCTTCACAAAAGAAGATACAAATGGCCAATAGATACATGAAAAGATGTTCTGCATCATTAGCAATCAGGGAGATGCAAATCAGAACTACACTGAGATTCTATCTATCCCCAATCAGAGCGGCAAGCATAAAGAAATCAAATAACAACAAATGCTGGCAAAGATGTGGGTAAAGAGGAACTCTTTTACACTGTTGCTGGGAGTGCAAACTAGTTCAGCCACTATGGAGACCAGTGTGGAGCTTTCTTAGAAAACTGGGAATAGACCACCATATAATCCAGCTCTACCACTGAAATCAGAGAACTACAATAGCATACCCATACCTATGTTCATAGCAGCACAATTTGGAATAGCCAAAAATATGGAACCAACCCAGGTCTCCATCAACAGATGAATGGATTGCAAAACTCTGGGAAATACACACAATGGAATTCTACTCAGCTATAAAGAACAAAATCATGGCATTCACAAGAAGACGGAGAGTCCTGGAGAACATTATGTTAAGTGAGATCAGCCAAGCACAGAAGAGAAGGGACATATGTTTTCTCTAATATGCCCAAACTAGGGAATATTGGGGATAGTCCAAATAATAGAGGAGAAATCTCAGCAAAGCTATAATGGAAGGATATGAAAGGAAGAAGGCAGAGATTAATGAAGGAGCTACATCCGAATATATGTAAAAGTATGAATATAGCATGGTTAATCTGGACACTCATTGTTGGTAGGGGGAAGGGAATCAGGATGGAGGAGAGGGCACGAAGCCAGACTAAAGGTATACCATTTTCAATATGTTCCACTTATAAATAAAAGTTAAAAATAAATCTTCATTAAAATCTTAGCTGTCGTCTTTTTTGTATAATTGTGCAGTTTGTTTTTAAAATCAATAGAGCTAAAAAAAAACTTGAAGAGAAGACAAAACTACTTGATTTCAAGTCATGATAAAAACAATAGAAATCAGATAATGATAGTCAAAGCCAGCCTCAGCTACTTAGTGAGGCTCTCAGCAACTTAGTGAGACCCTGTTTTCAAATAAAATATAAAATAGGTCTGGGAGTATGGTCCCGAGGTAGAAAGGCTCTGGGTTCCACTCCCAGTAACACCAAAAAAAAAAAAAAAAAAAAAGAAAAAAAGAAAGAAGGAAAGAAACGAAGGAAGGAAAGAGGGAAATAAATATTAATCATGTAGTATTAAGACCTTCCCTAATTAAATGTGATCTTATCTTAACTTGATTACACATGCACAAATCCTATTTCCAAATTATGTCATATTCACTGGTATCAAGCAGGAGTTATATGTGTATTTTACAGGACTGCAATCCAATACAAAATGCTAGGTGCTATGACAAAATTCTTCCAATTCTTTTAAAATGGTTAGAGAGCATCTTCCCCCCAATTGTTCAGAGGCATGCAGTTTAAATTTCCCATAAACAGGAATTTGTATGCTCTGTGGTGATTATTCATTCACATCTATTTGTTTTAATGTAAACATGTGTAGCTTTTACTGCCAATAATCCAGAATAGTAAAGAGAATTAAGGGAGATATGGTATTCTGCTTCCTGTATCATCTGTAAAATTGTCAGGTAAAATCTGATTCAAAATTTTTTGCTTTACTATTAGTGACTAGAAGCCAAATAAACACTGTTTGATTTGAAGTCAGCCTGCGATGTCTGTGACATAAGAATATTAAAAAATGTCATTGGAAAGCATAAACTAAGAAAATTTAATATGAAATTCATTGATGCAGTCTTAGGAGAAACAATTTTCAGACAATAGATATATTTTATCACCACATTTAACATTCACTACATTTTAAGCAGTCTTTACAAATAAATATTAAAGACATCTTAAAAAGTAATTTATATAAAAATAAGGATATTAAATATTGCATTATTGTAAAACTATTAGATACTGTTTTTAAGGCTCTAGGAAAACCTAATTTGAGGCCTCTTAGTTACATTTTTAATATTTCAGCTAAAGTTCAGCTCGATTTTACCTTTGCTTTATAGAAAAATAATTTGCTAAGCATATTTATATTATGAATAAATTGCCCTACTTATGTGACATATTATATATACTATGTATATATAAATGTTTTATGCTACAAGAAATACATATTTCTTGTATATATAAATATTTTATGCTATAAAAATATATAATTGACATGCTAATTATAAATGATTTATATTGGTTAGTTAAATCAAGTTTTTGAAGTTCTGCTTCTATAGGAAATTCCTCATTTCAAGGCTGACTGTGGCATGATAGAAGCATTTCTACTTAAGAAAAAGCTTTTTAATCTATAGTTTTACTTATTCAAATAGATATGCATTTTCAGAAAACAGTTTTCTTTACAATATATTACTTTTGATTGCTACTCTGTTTACATTATGAAACAGAAAGGAAAATTTCAGTGGGTTGATATTATTATTGATTGTTTCTATTATCCAGTGGAAAATAGCACATAGAAAATCAAGGAGTTGCTTTGTTGTTTTTTGTTTGTTTGTTTGTACAGTTTAATACTGCATACAATTGCATTGCCTGGTATGAAAATAATTACACAATTGAGCCTGATTGAGTTCTTGTGTAAAAATGAAGACACTGAAGTTGTACATGTCTAACATTGCTCAATGGGACCTAGAAGACTAGGGAAATCTGGCAAAATCTATTACTCAATTTCATAGGGAAAAATGTTAAAGCATTTTAACTTTGCAATGAGAGGGCACAAGGAGCCAAGCAGCTAGTGGTGGTCATTGAGAGCAATAAAGAAAATTTATAGCTCCAAATGCTGAAATAAAAATTGAGTGTGTGGCTTAGTATTTTGAAGAGAAACAGAACATATCATAGACGTGAAGTTCAGACAAATTCCACTAAACACACAGTTAATGTTTCATAAAACATTTACATATTTCTTCGCTAGTGTAAAAAGTATATTCAAGCATCAAGATTTTCATAGGGCTTAACAAATTTCAAACAAATTGTAGAACACTGACAACCAGTACCATACTGGGTTGGTGATGTATCAGTAGGCCATTTTGTGTCCATCTAATATTTTTGTATTTTAATATGGTTGCAATATTCAAAATTCGTCATTTTATATATTATAAACTGATTAAATGTCTGTTATTTTTATTGTAAACTTAATTTTCCTGATTTTTTTGTGTTTATCTTGATATTTGCATATCAACGGTGTCTTCCACTAGTAGTTAAGTTACAATAGAGATTACAAGGATTGTGGCATTGGATAAATTTTTCTGAAGACCTTAGATAGTATCTTGCTCACATGAAAAATATTTGTTAAGAGAGCAAATAAATATAACCTTTTATCATTTTTCATTTCCCTTATAATACCTTATTCTGATTGATACATTTTTAATTGAAAGAAAATAAAACAAAAAGGAAAGCATTAAGAAAATGTAATTTTTGAAGAATGTACAAACATTATTAAAAATAAATTCATATAGTACTAAGATACAAAAAATATCTTAATGGCCCCACCAAATATAAGATGTTGATTCAGAAAAATAAGTGTGGCTTCCATCAAGTGCTCTTTGCTATGCATTTTCTTCTCATTATAGGTTAATATGTACATACAGAGAGAGAGACAGAGAGAGAGAGAGAGAGAGAGAGAGAGAGAGAGAGAGAGAGAGAGACAGAGACAGAGACAGAGAGAAATTCAGACTCATGAGCAGTACAGTGAACTTTGAGTCTCTATGACATTGAGTATGGATTGCTTTGGGAAAGGCTTATTTAACTGATTTAGGGCCTTCATCTCTAAATAGGGATAGTTAATAATTTAAAGGAAGATAAGTAATAGCAATGGTTACTCCAAGCTTAATAGCTTTTAGCAGACTAAACAAGATATTTTTCTTAATAACTGAACTAAGGTATAACTGTGTTTAGTGTCTTTATAATGATTAATTGAACTAATGAAGCTAAACAAATTTTAACAATATTTAAAACAATTTAATGGAATCTATATTGATTTAACAACCAAAGTGTTCTATCAACCATGAAGAAAAGATGTTAAATGATCCCAGGTTAATTAGCCTATGAGGCTTACCCAGTCTTATCCACTCTTTGGAACCTAAAACCATAACAAGAATTTTTAAAAGTATAGTCATCTCCAAACTTCGTTTAAGAGGACTGAAGATGCTAACCCTCGTTTAATGAGGCTTAGCTAAGTTTAATGGAGCTTGAAAACTTTAATAACATTTAGGTTTTAATAGGCATAAGACCCCCTTTAATTTCTGATTATAATGATTTCTCTTAATATCTGAAAAGTACTTAATTTCTGAAGCAATTACAAATATATTGAAATATAATAAATAAAGGTGATTTCTAAAATATATAAATTTTTTTGGACTAGAAAGAAAGAAAAAATTAAGGTGCCTAAATTGTGAGTTTCCCATTTAAAAACAAGTGATATAATAAGCTCTTAGCATTTAAAGGGGCCTTTTCTTCCACTCAAGAGAATAACTCTCTCTCTACTATTTCTGAAATACTGTCAGTTAACCATTAATCACAATTTCTCATGACTTTCATTTATCTGAAAACATTTTCATTTCATCACCTATCTTAGAAGAATTTAAGCAGTATGTAGAATTCTAAGTTTATGGATTTGTTGTTATTTGGCTTTTTTCTTTTTAACCAACACCTGTAATTTCAGTATTTAGAATGCTAAAACAGTAGGATTGCAGGTTTGAAGTCAGTTCATAGTAACTTACCATGACCCCATTTCAAAATAAAAAAGGCTTCGGGTATAGTTCAGAGGTAGAACACCCTCAGTTCAATCCTCAATATACACAGAAGTAAATCATGTATGTATACATATGTCACAACTTCTGGCATGGTTTGTTCCTAATGAGAACTCAGCTGTTATATTTAACTTTATTTCCCTGTGTATAATGTAACTTTCTTTTCTGAGGACATATATAGGGTTTATTATGGGTTTTCAGCAGTATGACTCTAACATACCGATGCATGCTTTTTTAAAATGCTTTATCCTCTTTTGGGAATTTGCTAAACATTTTGGTTTCATAAATTAATATTTTTCATGAAACTTGAACAATTTCTAACCATTGTTTTTTAAAGTAGCTTCAGATTGTATCTTTGTCAGTGACTTCAGTAGTTAACTGCTTGACAATGTCTTAGGTGTTTTGTCTTGTTTTCCAGCCCCACCTTCAGGGCACTGTTCTCAAAAAAACGGGGAATGATGGGGTGGGGGGGTGGTAAAGAAAATGTTAAAGTGAACTATTCTCTCTTTGGAATTTTTTTTTTTTTTTTTTTTTTTTTTTTTTTTTGGTAGTACTGGGGTTCCTGGAAGCCCTTCTACCTCTGAGCTACACTACCAGACCTATTTTATATATTTTTTATTTATTTGGAAACAGGTTCTCTGAAGCCAGAAATGCTGGCTCAGAACCTGCGAGATCTTCCTGTCTGCCTCCCAAGTGCAGGGATTACAAGCAAGCGCCACCACGCCTGGCTCTTTTGAATGTTTTAAGATTACACCTTGACCAATAGCTTCACAGACCTCTGCATATCATTTTCTTCTGTTTTTGCCTTTTTTGTTTTGTTTTGGCAGAATTTTTTCTCTCTCAGCCTAAACTAGACACAAAACTTGTCCCTAGTTCTACTCTGGGGCTGTCTGCTCACACATGAAATATTCCTCTCTCTGGGAATCAGTTCGTTCATATTTTTTGCATCCTTTGCTTTTCAATAATTCCAACGATAAATATCATTTTGCACTACATATGAGCTTTCCTTTGTGTTACTATAGGATTTAAAACTGTGAATATCTTTTTATCCTAACGAAACAGGGTTTCTTGAGAAGAAACACAGCATTTCCTTAAGATGAACCAGAGTTTCTTGTGAAAAAACTCGGCATTTCCTTACTGGATTCTTGTCTGTGGCAAGCGAAGAATGACACCCACAGACCGCAGGAAGGGAGAAAAAGGTTTACTGGAAGCAGCAGGGAATAGGGAAAAGTGGTTGAACACCCCTAAGGCTGTCGGGACTCTGATGTCCATCAGCTGCCTTCAGGACAATACTTGAGGGATTGCCCAAGCCAAATGCCTTCAGTTGCAAGCTGCTTTCTCCCAAAGTCCACACGATCTGCTATAAAAGAAGTGCAGGTCACCCCTAGGGGCCCTGGTCGGCCTTAATGTTCAGCACAGGCCTTCAGGTCACTACCCGAGTGTAGCCTGGGCCAAATGCCTTCAATTGCACCCCACCTTCTCTCAAAGCTAAGGAGACCTGCGAGAGAGAGAGAGAGAGAGAGAGAGAGAGAGAGAGAAAAGCTCCCCAATGGGGAGGGGTTCCCAGAGTGGGTAACCATCCTGGTGACTGGTCTAGGGGTTTATATATCTCTGCATGTCCTCTATTGCTTGGAGTCTGGGAGGCAGTTCTTAAATTTGCATAGGGTATTTGCACGTCCTTTGAGAGGTCTCCTTTCAGTAGAGGTGTCAGACTTGCTCCAGTGATGTCTCCTGGGTTTGTTGATTAGTAAACAGATGGTTTTGTGAAGCTTTGGTCATTCTTATCTCTGAACCTTGGAAGAGCTGGTCTCTTTAAGGAGCCTTGGAAGTTAATTAGTATTCGTTTCCCCTCAGGAAACTAAGTTTTTCTACCAAGGCCTCTTCCCTATCTGCCTACTTCCTTTCTAACTCCTCACTAATCAGAATAGAAATTCTTTGTCATCCATTTTTGCAACAAACAAATTGCTGGAAATAATGGCCTTACTACAGTCAAAGTGCTGGAAACATTTTATGTTATTTTTTTCCGTTGTGCTGGGAATCAAATCTACAAGCTTGCACATCTAATGCTACCAGTGAGCTATACCCTCACCCCTTTTATAATACTTTTTAAGTCCTATTATCTTGGTTCATATTAAACCTGTACTCTAACCCCTGTTATTTCAGTAAGGTTAGTCCATTGTAACATAGACCCAGCAATTATATTTTGGCTTACCATTATAGTGATCTATTAACCATCTAATTTTTAAAAAAGGAAATATGCTTTTCAAAGAAATGTTAATATATTCTGAGATTAATTTTCCTTTTAAAGAACTTAAAAGTAATTAATTTAAATAATTAATTCATATATACTGACAAGTACTGAACCAATTATCTTCAATCTCTTGTCTCCTTTTTTCAACAATGTCAACATCCACCAGTAGTAGATCTTCTTGTGTTTTACCCAATGTCTATTATATCTAAAAAATTACTAACAAAGACCATATAATTAAACTTTCAATGTTTAATATTTTTCAGTGTTCTTCAACATAATTATCTTAATACTATAGATGGTATGTTTCTATTAAAATCAGACAGAAACAGAAGAAAAAGAATAGTGCATCACCATGCCAAGCTCTCAGAAATTTTTTAACTGAATTAAGGGATTAATATGGAAATTGGAGTTTAGAAGGATCTCTTTTTCACTTAGATGCCTTGAACTATTAATAGGTGATTTTTAATAATTCAGACTAATATTAGACATATGAATAGTAGTAGACACTTTAATACTCATCCCTTTAATCTTATAATGATAAAATTAACGTTAAGTTAATGAGAAACATGTCAGCTATGTTCCATAAAACCTCTAAACTATCTGACTCAAGAAACAGAAAACTGATTTGCCTTAACATTTTGCAAAGCGTGAGTCTGCTGTTGATAAATTCCTTTAGCTTTTGTAGGTCTGAAAACATTTTCTCTTCATTTTTGAGAGATGAATTCACTGTATTCACAGATTTTTTTTTCAGTACTTTAAAAACATTGCTTAGAGCCAGGTATAGTGGTACATACCTATAATCCCAGTAGTTGGTAGGCTGAGACAGGAGGATCACAGGTTCTCACCAGCCTCAGCTACTTAGTGAAGCACTCTGCAACTTTATGAGATCCTGTTTCAAAGTAAAAAATATAAAGTAGTGCTGGGATGTAGCTCTGAGGTAGCCTGCTCTTGGGTTCAATTCCCAGTACCACAAAAAAAGAATAAAGAGTACAAAATGCAAATATGCAAGTACAACTAAAAATGCTAATATAGTGACTTGCATATTAAAAATTTTATTTGGAAATAATTATCATCATACAACTAATGTAAAATGTTTGTAATTAATGATGCAATTACAGTTAATTTTTAAGTTGTAAATAAATTTTAAACTTTAATATTAATGTTGATTAATTTTGAAGGGTATTTCGTTAATGCTTAGACAAAGCTGTTTATGGAGTATCACATGTTCAGATAATATTGTTAGGATGCGGTAAAAAGACGAGAGACCAGAGTGCGAGGAAAGAATTTTAATGTGGTCCTCTCCGGAACAGGGGCTGGACCACCCCTGGAGACCTGCCAGCCCCTCCTAGGCTGGAGAGGAAATGCCTCTCTTTTTAAGTTTTATGTCTTGGGTGTGGGACTGTGCTTGGGAAAGCTGCCCCTCTGGCAACCATCTCCTGCCTCACGCTATTGCCTGTGATATCGCCCAGCAGAGTCTCCTCCTCCTTCTTGGAAAGGGGAGGCACCCAACTTTTCAAATATAATACAACAAATTGTATTGTGGTTAACTGTATTAGTAGAGCCTATGAAATTAACTTTGTGTTTATTTTTTTATTTTAATAAACTCATTAGTCAAGCAAAAGATATTTCATGAACCTCCACAAATATCAAAGCATCAAAATTGAAAAAAAGCACCAAAGGAAGCTAGCTATTGAACAGTTGATATTTAAACTCTAAGAAACAAGTAACTGGTAAGATTTGTATAAAGAAATCAGATTTGATGTTTTACAAGTATAATAGCTTCACACTGGTGTTAGACAACCATTTGTATTTTTTTTACTTTATTTTATTTTATTATTTTTTTAAATATATATTTTATTTTTTTGAACATAATTGCACATATATATGACATGTAAAACACTTTTCCGAGCTTTTAAACATAGCTGTAACTAACGCATTTAAGAAATTAAACTAAATGTTATATTAGTCCTAACGCTAACTGCAATCCTAATTCTAAACCTATGTGAAACTCTTACACTACACTGAAATTGAACACAATTGCACATATATAGGACATGTAAAACAGCTGTCCAAGGTTTTAAACATTGCTGTAACTAACGCATATAAAAAATTAAACTAAATGTTATATTAGTCCTAATGCAAACTATAATCTCAATTCTAATTGTATGTGAAACTCTTACAATATACTGAAATTGAACATAATTGCACGTATATATGACGTGTAAAACAGTTTTCCAAGCTTTTAAACATAGTTATAGCTAACACATTTAAGAAATTAAACTAAATGTTATATTAATCCTATCACTAACTGTAATCATAAATCTAAACCTATGTGAAACTCTTACAATACACTGAAATTGAGCATAACTGCACATATGTATGACATGTAAAACATTTTTCAGAGCTCTTAAACATAGCTGTAGCTAATGCATTTAAGAATTTAAACTAAGTGTTATATTAGTCCTAACGCTAACTGTAATCCTAATTCTAAACGTACGTGAGACTCTTACAATACACTAAAATTGAACATAATTGCACATATCTATGATATGTAAAACAGTTTTCCGAGCTTTTAAACATATCTGTAACTAACACATTTAAAAGATTGAACTAAATGTTATATTGGTCCTAACGCTAACTGTAATTGTAATTCCAAACCTATGTGAAACTCTTAAAATACACTGAAACCAAACCACGCAATAATAGACAAAGCACAAAATGGCAGAAAACAAAAATCATATTTCAATAATATCTCTTAATGTCAAAGGACTTAACTCACCAATCAAAAGACATAGTTTAATTTTTTTAATTTATTTTTTTATTGGTGCACTGTATTCATACATCATAGTGGGATACAAACTTTTGTAGACACACATGCACACATCGCCCAGTCAGCCCCCACCCGATCCCCACCCCATTCCCACCCCATCCCTCCTTCCCATGCTTGGCTTAGTGGTTGACATCTAGTATTATAGCAATTTATCCAAAATTAAAAATGATAATCTCACATAACAGTTTCATTTGTCTGATACCAAGCTTTTGATGACTTAAAGATAACATTTCAATATTTCTTTTTGCTTTCTTTCTTACCAGAGAATATTTTTTCTATTTTTTTTAGGTGAAACTATCATATATTTATATATTTATTTTTCAGAAAAAAAATCTATCCTAATATGGAATATGGATTCTAGATACCCAAAAAGATCTTGAAAAAGAACAAAGCTAGAAGATATATATTTTCTGATTTCAAGCCATATAAAGCTACAATAATTGAAACAGTGTAGTACTGTTCTAAAGGCAGATATATAAACCATTGGAGTTAAATACAAGCCTAGAGCTAAATTCTTCCCTATATTATCAATTTATTTTTGACAAGGTTTCCACGAACATTTGGTGGTGGAAATAATAATCTTTTAACTAAATATTGTTGAAAAATAATAATTACATGGAAAAGAATAAAGTTGGACCCTTACCTAATCCCATATACAAATATTAACTCCAAATAGATAAAAGACCTAAATATAAATCTTAAGACTATAAACTTTTAGAAGAAAATCTGGGTCATAAAACCTCACAACATTGAAATTGGCAGTGATTTCGTGGATATGATTTCAATGGCACAGGCAACAGAAGAGTATACAAACTCCCTAAAAAAATAAAAAAATATTGTATATCCAAAGACAATATAAACAGAGTTAAAAGTTACTAATAGAATTGGATAAAATATTTCCAAATGCTATATCTGAAGGTATATTAATATTCCAACTAGAAATCTTAAAAATTAACAACAATAAAGGCAAACAATACAATTTAGAGATAGGTAAAAGACTAACATAAATAATGAATCTCCGCAGATAACCAATCTTAGTTGTCTGTTGGATGGAGAATCTTGTTTCTCTGGTTCTGGTATGTGTTACATATTTCTTCTTTGTAGTTAATCTCTTTGAGTATTTTCTCTAGCGCTGGTTTTGAAGACATAAATTCCTTCAGTTTCTGTTTGTCATGGAAGCTTCTTATTTTTCCATCTAATTTGATAGAAAGTTTTGCTGGGTAGAAAATTTTTGGCTGGAAGTTGTTTTCTTTCAGAGTTTGGAATATGTTACTCCAAGTCCTTCTGGCTCTCATGACTTGGTTTGGGAAGTCTGGGGTGATTCTAATTGGTTTGCCTCTGAATGTCACTTGGCCCTTTGTTTTTGTTGCCTTTAAGATTCTCTGCTTGGCTTCCACATTGGTCATTTTGACAATTATGTGGCGTGGGGATCCTCTTCTTCGATCCTGTCTAAAGGGAGTTCTATAAGTTTCCTGGATCTGTGTATCAACCTCTTGCTCTATGTTTGGAAAATTTTCTGCTATTACTTCCTTGAAGAGATTGTTGATCCCTTTGGTATCACTTTCTTTTCCCTCCTCTATTTCAATTATTCTTAGGTTAGCTCTCTTAAAATGGGCCCATATTTCTTCAATGTCAGATTCCTGCTGTTGGATATTTTTTTCTAGATTAGAAACTATGCGTTCATTTTTGGAATGATCATCTTCTAAGAGTGAGATTCTGTTCTCCATGTGGTCTAATCGGTTGTTTGTGCTTTGAATTGAGGCCTTTACTTCATTAATTGCATCCTTTATCTCTTTTTGGCTCTCTCTGAGTTCTTTTCAAAGCACCTCTATTATTTCTACAGTTATTTTCCTGATTTGATCTTCCAGAAATCTCTGATTTTCTGTTTTATCGGGTTCTGATGTTGTGGGGTTGTGGGCATTCATTGCTCCAGTGTTATTCCTCTTTCCCATGATTTCGGAAGTATGTGCCTTCTCTGGGTTCTTCCCTTGGGTCACTATGACTTCACTTAAGGTGCTCTGGATCTCGAGTCTGTAGTATCTCAGACCCCACTACTCCTTTACTGGGTTGTATCGCAGAGTCTCCGACCCAGGGAGTCGATAGAGGCTGCTTTAAACTATGGGGGGTGCCAGGTTGCACATTCTCCTATGGTGTGATATCTCTGCCACCGCCACTTCCCAACAGTACAGGGATTTCTCCTCTGTGGCCCGCAATTTGACTCACTGTTCTTGAGTTCGCAGATGTAGCTGTACTGGACTCGTTGAATTTGCTGCTGCTGCTGCCTGTGGCAATATGGCGCTGCTGCCACGCCCTCGGCTGTGAGGCTGGCTTATTTCTTCTTGGTTTTGAATTCCACTCTGAGTCCTTGCAGCGTGTGCTGAGCTCAGCCACTGGGTGCTTTAGATGTTCCCTGCGCTGAAAAATCCCGCCTGGCTGTTCCGCAGCAGCTCACCTCAGCTTGCTGTAGCCATCCGGTGAATTCGCCGCTGCCGCCGGCAGTATGGCGCTGCTGCCACGTCCTCGGGCGTGAGGCCGGTGTATCTCCTCTGTGGCTCTGAGCTCTGTTCTCAGTCGGCTTTCTCTCTGGAGCCTGGTGATTTTTTTGTTTCTCTGGTGATGGTGTTTTCTGACTATGAAAGGCGCTGATTTTGTGGTAATGGAGATTGGTTGTTAGCGGGGCTCTTAAGCCCCGCTTTTCTCGGTCGCCATCTTCCCGGAAGTCCAAGACATAGTTTAATTTTTTATATTTGTTAGTTACAGCTATATTTAAAATGCAGACAACTCTTTTACATGTTATATATATATATATATATATATATATATATATATATATATGTGCAATTATGTTCAATTTCAGTGTATTGTAAGAATTTAACATGGGTTTAGAATTAGGATTACAGTTAGTGTTAGGACCAATATAACATTTAGTTTAATTTCTTAAATGTGTTAGTTACAACTATGTTTAAAAGCTCGGAAAACTGTTTTACATGTCATATATATGTGCAACTATGTTCAGTTTCAGCATATTTTAAGAGTCTCATGTACGTTTAGAATTAGGATTACAGTTAGCGTTAGGACTAATATAACATTTAATTTAATTTCTTAAATGCATTAGTTACAACTATGTTTAAAAGCTCGGAAAACTGTTTTACATGTCATATATATGTGCAACTATGTTCAATTTCAATGTATTGTAAGAGTTTCACATAGGTTTAGAATTAGGATTACAGTTAGTCTTAGGAATAATATAACAGTTTAATTTCTTAAATGCGTTATTTACAACTATGTTTAAAAGCTCGAAAAAGTGTTTTAAATATCATATATATGTGCAATTGTGTTCAATTCCAGTGTATTGTAGACAACCATTTAATATCTTTCAAGTGCAGGCAGTAGCAGTAATGCAGTAGGACTTTTTTATCTTTACTATTTTCAATTATTTGAAATAAATAAAACAAGTCTATTTTACATTATAGCAGAAAGTCCTCATATCGTTAAAACTACATTTAAATGACACTTTAAAAATGTCAATATCTTGAAAAGTTGGTTTATGTTTTCTTCTAGCAGTCATCACATTTCTGGTCTAATTCCCAGGCTTTTGATCCACTTTGAGTTGACTTTTGTGCAGGGTGATAGAGAACTGGTTTCATTCTTCTACAGATTTATATACAGTTTTCCCAGGATCATTTGTTAAAGAGGTTGTATTTTCTATAATGTAGGTTTGTGGCAAATTTGTTAAAAGATCAGCTGGCTATATGTGTGTAAATTTGTTTCTATGCCTTCAATTCTATTCCATTGATCTGTATGTCTGTTTTTATGCCAACACCATGCTGTTTTTGTGTCAATAGCTCTTTATTATAATTTAAATCAGCTAATGTGATACCTCCAGCATTGTACTCCTTACTCTGAATTGCTTTAGCTATTCTGGGTGTTTTGTTTTCATATGAATTGAAGGAGTGTCATTGCTGTTTTGATAGAGATCGTATTATGTCTGCAGACCTTTTTTAATAATGTGGTCATTTTGACAATGTTTAGTCTGACTATCCAAGGAAATGGAAGTTCTTTATAATATCAGCTTCAATTTCTTTCTTCAATGTTTTATAATTTTCATTGTTTGGGATTTTGACCATCTTGTTTAGATTTGTCTGTAGATGACTTATCATTTTTCAGTCTATTTTCACTTAAATTTTTCCTGATTTATTTTTCAGAGTATTCATTATTGGTGCATAAAAAAGTTAGTAGTAGCAGGGCATGGTGACACATGTACCAGTATTGGTAATGGCCTAGGAAGATTTAAGAAAGCTCTGATTATTAATAAATATATTTCAAAAATTGGGTGAGAGGCAGATCTGTGGAAGGACTTGGTTTCTGCCAAGAAGCAGGCAACTATTGTAAGGTAAATAAACCCAGCTAAAGCTAATTAACAAGTGGAAAGATATGCAGAGCTAGGACTTCCTCATTCTAAAGACAGGTTTACATAATAATGGATAATCTAGTTTGAATGGGAGGAGGGCATTGACCTTAGGAGAAACCTGGGCATAGACCAAAGTTAGGTGGAAAAATTAAGGGGAGAGACTTTACCTGTGTCAGAGTTACATAAAGCAAGAGGGAGGATGTGTCTATAAAAAGGCTGTTCTGAGATTTGTATTTTGGAGAATTCATTCGAAACACCCCCTCTCAATGACACTCCTGAATGGCATGGGACTGTAACTGTCTTCTGTATTTCTATCTTTTTAATAAACTCCTTTAAATCTCCAATAAGAGTCCAGGCTATTGCATATCTATCCTTAGCTCAGGACAAGAACCCGCGTTTTTTTTTTTTTTTTTTAAGGGAATTGTTTCCTGGGAGCGGGGGGGGGGGGTCTAACAAAGGTCCTTGGGGACTGTTCCCCCAAATGGTAACATTTATCTTTCACCATTATATCTCAAATAGTATCAGCACATACCTGTAATGCCAGTACCTAGGAGGCTGAGACAGGGGAATTGTAAGTTCAAGGCCAGCCTCAAGAATTTAGTGAGACTATCTGCAACTTACCAAAACACTATTTCAGAAAAAATTTAAATTACTAATAGTGTATCTTGAAGTAGAGTACCCCTGGGTTCAACCCTCAGTACCAAAAATAGTTACTTTGATATATGTTATCCTGCTAGTTTGCTAAATTTATCAGATCTAGAAGTTTTCTGGTAGAGTTTGTTTGAGTCTTCAAAGTGTAGGATCATACCATCTGAAAACAAATAATTTTATTATATCACTAGGAATTTCCCTGTTCTGTACAGTTACAATGTATCAATAAAAGCAGATTTTAAGAAACACCAACATAGCACCATTTAAAGGGTGGTTAAAGAGCCTTGTTTTAAACATAATTGGAAAATAAAATTTACTTATTTTGCTCTTTATCTATGTTGTTTTAGGTTTTAAATCATGTGAAATGTGTGTATTTGAATATGAGATGATGTCTAATTTATATATTTTTAAGACCAATGTACAAAGTCACACACAATCCCGAATAGTATTGTTAAATTCGTCTTCTATAAAACTAAATCAGAAGTACGTACATTATTTGCATAGAGAAATAATATTGGCTTTTAAAATATAAATGATTGTGAAGATCATTCTGAGTTTTGGTGATATGAGTCTAAGCTGTCAAAACATCAACTCAGCCCTTTTTTTTGATGAGTCCTTTTAGACATTTGGAAAGAATTTCATACATATTTATGAAAGTATAGAACAATATATTCGCTATGTTTTATGTTGAGGCACATTTCTCAAATAGAAATTGTTATTAAGGCAGGTGAACGTAGATATCATCCTAATGTTTGTTTAGAGATTACCTATTAATGAATTACTTTGTATTCTAACAGCACAACTCTCACTCTTATCTAATTTATAGAATAATGAAGTGCTTATTTCTCTCCTATGCCTCTTTTTGCAAGATAATAAATCTCAAAAGTAAACTAAATTAAGTCTTTATGCTTTTTAACATACTGATTTGCAAACTGTTATCTTGTGGTGTTATATATGTACCAGTATTGGGAATGGCCTAGGAAAATTTGAGAATGCTATGATTATTAATATATTTCAAAAATTGGGTAAGGGGCAAATCTGTGCAAGGACTTGGTTTCTGCCTAAAAGCAGGCAACTATTCCAATGTAAATTAACCTAGCCAAAAGCAATTAACCAGTCAATAGGAGAGGAGAACTAGGCCTATCTCTATCTAAAGACAAATCTTAAGAGAGGAGAACTAGGTCTTTATCTAAAGACAGGTCTACATGATGATCTAGGGAGCATGGAGCAGGGTTTGACCTTGCCCTTCATGAAAGAAGACACCTCGCCACATCTTGCTGGGGAAGGTACCTTACAGGGTTAAGGGGAGGTATCTTACAGGGACGTTCACTATGTCAGAATTATGTAAACAAGATGGAAGTCATGGGTATAAAAAGTCTAGTCCACATGTAATCCCTTTGGTATATTCATTTCGAGTCACCCCCTCATGCCATTTTGGCATGGGGCTGTATTTCTATTTTCTATATTTCTATCTTTCTAATAAACTTCTTTAAATCTTCAGCAACTGTAAAGCTATGCATATTTATTCTTAGCTAAGGACAAGAACCCACGGTAATTTTCTGTTTTTTGGTCGTTTTTGGTTTATGTTATGGGTTGGGGGAAAGTGTGTCTGGGACCCTAGCAGGGGTCCCCGGGAAACAGTTTCCCCACAACCATATTCTCCCAATCCGTAACATTATTTGGCGCCCAACATGCTCAAAGTAATTAACCAGTCAATCAGAGAGGAGAACTAGACCTTTGTCTATCTAAAAACAGATCTTAAGAGAGGAGAACTAGGTTTTTATCTAAAGACAGATCTACATGATGATCTAGGGAGGATGGAGCAGGGTTTGACCTTGCCCTTCATGAAAGAAGACACCTTGCCACACCTTGCTGGGGGAGGTACCTTTCAGGGTTAAGAGGAGATACCTTACAGGGACTTTCACTAAGTCAGAGTCACACAAACAAGATGGAGGTCATGGGTATAAAAGGTCGAGTCCACAGGTAAGCCCTTTGGTGTATTCATTCCAAGTCACCCCCCCATGCCATTTTGGCATGGGGCTGTATTTCTATTTTCTGTATTTCTATCTTTTAATAAGCTTCTTTAAATCTTCAGCAACTGTCCAAGATATGCATATTTATTCTTATCTTAGGACAAGAACCTGTGTTAATTTTCTGGTTTTTGGTCATTTTGGATTTTGTTATGGGTTGGGGGAAAGTGTGCCCAGAACCCTATCAGGGGTCCCCGAGGAACAGTTTCCTCAAACCATATTCTCCCAATTCGTAACAATATACAAATAATACACAGATATATAAATATCAATTGGCCATACTAGTAAAATTCTTTTGAGCCATAAAAATCTAGACCTATAAATCTCTAACAAAGATGAAGAAAGTGATCAGCACCCATTGTTGTGTTTGTTATTCTATCATTTTCTGCCTTCTGAATATTGATTATGCCATGTGAACAAGAGTGGCTACTTAGGTATAAATGCCCATAGCACTCCTGAGAATCATTAATATGGTATGGCCTTAGTACTACAAGTAGGGCAGCAATACATTAAGCTCAGCAGTATAATATAATATTGCTCTTTGTATGTAATGTTTTTAATCTTCCCTTTAGCAAAATGTTAATAAAATAATTTTATGTAAGTAAAGATTTTTGCCTAGAGCCGGGCATGGTGGCACATGCCTGTAATCCCAGGTACTTGGGAGGCTGAGACAAGAGGATTGCAGGTTCAAAGTCAGCCTCAGCAAGTAGTGGGACTCTCATCAACCTATCAAGACCCTGTATCAAAAATAAAAATAAAATAGGGATGGGAGTGTAGCTCAGACATAGAATGCCCCTGAGTTCAATCCCCAATATCACACACACACACACACACACAAAAAAAAAAAAAAAAAAAAAAAGATGTTATCTAATGTATTTCAGGTATTAGATAGCACAGGCAAAATGATGTGCAACTTCAAGTTTTGTTCATTTTGTTTTGTTCTTTTTTAATTATATCTTCATAAACATGAACCTCTATATCTTTCTGAAAGAATTAGAATACTGTAGGGATTCATGCATACCTATGTTTATAGCAGCACAATTCACAATAGTCAGTTTATGGAACCATCCTAGGTGTCTGTCAATGGATGAATGGGTAGAGAAAATGTGGTATACACACACAATGGAATTGTACTCAGGCATAAAGATTAAAATTATATAATTTACAGAAAAATGGATGGAACTAAATAATATTATGCTGAGATCAGCCAGCCTCAGAAAATCATAAAACCAAAGGTCTTATGTTTCTATTATATGTGGAAGCTAGAGAAAATGGAGAACAAAAGGAACTTCCAATAAACGAGGAGAGAGATCAGTAGAATAGTGGATAGGGATTGAGGAAGGATGTGGGGAGGAGAAAAAGGAAGACTGAGAAAGAAAACAGTTCAAATGATGTTAATGTCCATATATGATAGTATCACTGCCAACCTCACTAACATGTGAGGAAAGGAAAAGGGGGAGGGGTTGTGAGGCAGAGAGAAATTGATCAAGTGATGTGTGCTTGCATGAACGTGTGACTTTAAACCTCCCTATGATATATAATGACAAAGTATAAATAAAAGTATATAAAAGAATAAGATTAAAGAATTGAAAGTATTTACAAATAACACTAATATACACAGTTATCCATTCTGTATTTTTGTACCATATATTACTTATTTATATCCCATATTTAAAATAATACAAATTTTATTTGTTTAAATACAAATAGTCTCCAGTTACCAAAATGTTGAAAAAATGATAGTCTGTCCCTTACTTTTTATATTTTATAACTTAGAAATTACATTACTTAGAATAATTTAAAAAGAAATATAATTTTTGTGTGTGTGGTACTGGGGTTCCTGGAAGCCCTTCTACCTCCGGGCCACACTCCCAGACCTATTTTTATATTTTTATTTGGAAACAGGGTCTCTTAAGCCAGCACTGCTGGCTTCGAGCCTGCGCAATCCTCCTGTCTCCGCCTCCCAAGCGCAGAGATTACAAGCATGCACCACCACACCCGGCATATTTTTATTTTTAACTAAATATAATCTAAAGAAAAGAATGAAACTCTAACACCCATGCAAATTTTCTGTATGATGAGGGTAAACATCAAGTTTCTTTTATTTACAGCAGGAAATTTTGAAAACATGAATACTCAATGGTTTGCCAAATATCATCATAGGCAGGTCCAAGACTAGCACTGAGATTTTGTCATTTTCAGCTCTATTTTTAGTGTATATGATGTCATTAAAATCCTTCCACTCACTTCCTTCAAATTTGGCCTCCCTATCTACCTATATCTTGGTTCTACATTCTATGTTTATTCTCAGTGGAAGTGTCAACAAAACATTACTAATTATGCATCATAAGTGAAGTTGCATCAAATAATTCCTAAGAAATTATTCTCCCAAGTAATATCTGTTTTTTTAGTGGAGCCTTTTTTTCTTTTTTTTTACAGTACTGGGAATTGAACCCATAGGTATTCTACCTTTGAGCTACACACCCAGCCCTTTTTATTTTTTTGTTTGGAAACAGGGTTTAGCTAGGTTTCTGAAAGTCTTGCTATGTTGCTAAGACTGTCCTTAAAATGGAGATCCTTCTGTCTCAGCCTCCAAAGTACTGGGAAGCTACTACACTGACTTAGTGGAGCTTCCTAAAGTTAATTATCTAAACACAGAAGATAACATTGCAATAAGAAAAGAACATGATACTCAGGACCCCACCCTACAGTTTTTCTACCAAACTATTCACTTATTCACAAATGGGCATAAATCTAATGATAAAAATTAGGGACAGCTATATTATCAGGACAAAATAGATCATTATACATGTCAAGTTTTAGAAGGCAAATGAGAGATAGCTTTTAATATATTTAAGATAAAGGATTAGAAGAATATTATATGATGTCACAGGTGAGGATAGTAGGGATTATGGACTGAAGAATAGAAATAAGAAAATGAGGACTTTTGACTGAGATCTATTATAAATAGAGACCCCAAGGGGTTCATATTGAAATGGGACCAATCCCAGATATCAGGCACAAAATAGTTAACTCTACCATGGTTGATTTCAGATGTATTGAAAGGACTTCTTGTATTAACAAAAAAGACAACTCATTTCTTCATGTGAACTTCAATCATGTGACTTAGAACTTGGACCCTCCTTGGGGAAGAAATCTGTTGTCTACTCATTTTTGTTGTTGGTGGCGGTACTAGGGGTGGAACCCAGAGTGTTTCTACCTCTGGGCTACACTCCCAGCCCTATTTTTTTATATTTTATTTGAAAACAGGGTCTCACTAAGTTATTGATAGCCTCACTTACTAGTTGAGGGGGGCTTTAAACCTATGTGATCCTTCTGTCTCAGCCTCCCAAGTGCAGAGATTACAAGCGTGCGCCACCAGTGGTGCATGTCTGTAATTCCAGTACTTGGGAGACTGAGATAGTAGTATCAGGTTCTAGGCCAGCTTCAGAAATTAGGAAGACCCTCAGTAACTTAACAAGACTTTTATTCAAAATAAACAAACAAAAATGTCTGTAGGTGTTGCTAAGAGGTAGAATCCACTGGGTTCTCTCCCCAGTACCAAATAATAAAAAATACTTCAGTTAATACTCTTGACGCTTTTATATACTATAGAGTGATTTCTTTATCCAATTTTAGTATGGCATGCTGCTTGAAATATATCTATGCTAGAGTAATGTATTTTGTTGTAATATGAAACTACCAAACATAATATTTTCTCAAAATTGTTGTAGAAGCATACATTAGACATATATATGAGCCAGGCATGTTGGTCAGTCCCTGTAATCCCAGTTCTTAAGATGCTGAAACAAAAGGACTGCAAGTTCAGTGCCAGCCTCAGCAACTTATCAAGACCCTCCGCAACTTAGCAAAACCTTCTTATAAAAAAATAAAAAATAAAAACGGCTAGAGTATAAAGGTACAATGACCCTGGGTCAGTGCCATACACATACACACACACACACACACACACACACACACACACACACACACCTACAAAACATAGGCACAGATTTTTACTTGGTCTTCTTTTAGGCCAACAGGATTCATTTGGCTGAAATTTGGGGAAAAAAGTAGTTTATATCACTGGAATAGGATGAAGCCAAATATTATGTGTCCTTGTCCATATAAGCAGAATGACTGAAGCAAATGAGCTAACAAAAATTTGATTTATAAAGGTATCAAAAGAAGGTTTTACACAATTATTACATTTTATAGAGCCCCCAAAGCCCTTGCCAGGACATTCTTGGCTTCACATAATAGTTTCTTCAACTCTGATGAAAATGTCTCCTTTGACACTGTATTGTAATAAGATGCTTGATGTGGGGAAATTTAAATGAAGTAAAAAATGGCATGGTTGATTTTATTCCAATCAGTCAATGCTGGTATTGTTTATCCTTTTCTTTGGGTTATATATTTTCCTTTCTTAAGAATATTTACTAGTGGTGATTAATCATCCCAGCCCACACAGAAAACATCCTTAGATCCTCAGATCCTCTCCTCTACTCCAAGCCAATGGTTTGCTCCATGGACTTTCTACCTGTCTGTCACAGCTGGCTGAATTGGAAAGACACTGGACCAAACTTGGGCCAAGAGAAAATTGCCTCCCAGGTATATAGAGTTGTTACCCAGAGAGGTTAAAAGTGTTCATCCCTAACACCAATCTCCTAATGTGCCTGCCCCATAGCAACTTGAACAAAAGTGAACAACTTGAACAAAGACATCTGGTGTGTAAGAACAAAAAGAGGGAAGACACTGAGCCACGAGGAGAAGCAGAAATGAGAAGAAACACAAACTCAGAAAGTTAGCCAGCAGGCAAGAAAGTAGGATGATCACTCTCACAGTGTCCGATTATTTTATTTTATTTATTTTTGTGGTACTGGGGGTAGAACCCAGGGGCTTTTCTACCTCTGGGCTATACTCCCAGACCTATTTTATACTTTATTTGAAACAGGGTCTCACTGAGTTGTTGAGAGCCTCATTAAGCATCTAAGGCTGGCTTCAATCCTGTGTGATCCTCCTGTCTCAGCCTCCCAACCTCTGGGATTACAAGCATGTGCCACTACGCCCAGCTCAGATTATTTTAGAATCTTTTTTTTTTTTTTTTTTTTTTTTTTTGTGGTATTGAGATTCCTGGAAACCCTTCCCCGGGCCACACTCCCAGACCTATTTTATATCTTTATTTGGAAACAGGGTCTCTTAAACCACCAAGACTGGCTTCAAACCTGCGTGATCCTACTGTCTCCACCGCCCAAGCACAAGGATTACAAGCGTGCGCCACCACTCCCGGTTGTTTTTTTTTTTTGTTTTTTTTTTTGTTTTTTTTTTTACTGGTCTGGGGGTGGAAACCCAGGGGCATTAGACCTCCGAGCTACACTTCCTGCCCTATTTTTTATTCTTTGTTTTGAAACCAGGTCTCACTGAGTTGCAGTGGGCCTCACTAAATAGCTGAGGCTGTCCGAGAACTCGGGTCTCGGCCGCCAGAATGCTGAGATTACAAGCATGTGCCACGATGCCTGGCCTAGAATTATTATCTTCTCCTTCTCATGACTTAACTTAATCTGCCTTTTTATTTCAAATTAGGAAAATGTCTAAATAGTAAATATACTTCCTTATCCAAGTGTGATTCAAACTCATGTTTGCACTTTGAAAAATTAGGACTATATAGATGTCATAGTAACTATTCAAAACTTAGTGATTAAAATTTGAAAATATATAAAATTGCATATACATTATATGTAGTAGGGATTAAACCCAGGTTAATTCTACTTCTGACCTATACCTCCAATCTTATTTTATTTTTTATTTTGAAACAGAGTCTCACTAATTTGTTGAAAGCCTCACTAAAGTGCAGAGGCTGACTTTGAACTTGTGATCTTCTTATCTCAGCTTCCCAAATACCGGGATTACAGGTGTGCACACCACATCCAGTTAAATTTGTATATATTTTAAGGATAATATATTGCTTTAGATGTTTAAGTTTTAAGTAGTAAAATAGATTATTTTGAGCTCTCATAATTGATATAATCATTACTGAGAGAGCCCTAAACGAACAACTTTAATTATCTCATTTTATTTCCCCCCAAAACTAGTTGTGTTCTGTTTCCAGTATTTCACAGATGATAAAACAGAGACTTAGATAACTTTTTCAAGGTCATAGAAGCACTAAGTGGTGCAGCCAGAATACAAATTCAGGCCTTCCTGACTCCAGAGGCCATGTTCTTCTCATATTTAATTCATGTAAAGTTGGTTAGGTTTGTTTCTATGCAACAAGTTTATGATTAGGCTCTTCATCCAGTGTAATGATAGATGTAAAAAATAACCTAAAGCTATGAAAAATGGTTTAACATAATTGCAGTTATAATCCTTCTAAACTAATAGAGTGAACAAACTTGGAATTAAGAGATGTGTAAAGTTGGAAATGACTTTTTTAAAACCTCTAAGAGGACTAGTAGTACTCAAATGAAACTCAATTTAATGTTGTGACTTGTTTTGATTGTGCCTTGTAGATAATAAATGGTATCTTTTCACTATCTTTCATTTCAAAATTATTCATTATTTGAAGATAAAGTTAGCATTGTATTTGTTGTAAAATATTTAGTATTCTATAAGCACATCAGAAACACATTAATGTATAAATACCTTTATAATAAATATCTCAAAAGAATCATTTATGGAAATTACTACTTCTATAGCAGTTTTCCAAAACCCACTCTACAACTAGCTATTACACATTTAAGTAAATGTATCTCATTAATATTAAACTAAACTTATCCCTCTGTGATCAAAATATTCATGTAAAATTATAAGTGCTATGTTCTTTTAAATGCAATATCAAAATTGTGTCTGCCGCCAATGTTTGGTATGAAATTGCACTTCACAATAAAGAAAATGGTCTGAATTAATGACTTAGAAAAAGCACATTCAGTTCTCAAGTTTTATTTTTACAAAATAGATCCACTAAAATAAGTTTGACTAAGCCACTAAAATATGTCTGTCTACTTAGGCAATATTATTTGCAATTAAGCTTCACTAGTATGTCATCAAAAGGAAAAATAATGGTTTAGCTCTTCTAAAAGCTATAATTATGTCATTTTAAATTTTAAAATTGTTGACTAGCAAATAGCAGATTTAAAATAATTTGCATGAGTTTAGGAGAATAATTTTAAAATACCACCCGGAGACTATGATATAGTTACACATGTTAAGGCTTTGTTTAAAAAATATTTATTTTAAATAACTCTTAAAAATCTCCCTTGAATGTTCCAGTTATTTATTTATTCTTAAATAAAAAAGAGACAAGAACACCAGATCATTGTTTGAGACAGGCTCTGTATATCAGATACATATTGTTTACAGGATAAACTGGAAAGAAAAAATAAAAATCATAGTAATCCTCAAAAATAGGAGATACATCTATGGAAACACAAATAGAATCAGATACAAAAACAGAAAATAAGGTTGAAATATTAGACTTTCCTCAAGCAACAAACACAGTGGGTAAGAATAACAGGGGTTAAACAATTCCCATAGTGTTGCCTGCTGAATTCAGTTTCCCCTATGAAGGGGAAAAGCTGTAACTTTTTGCAAGGGAATGACCTACATAGAAAGGAATACCTAAAAATATGGGAGAAAATTGGAGGGGGTAGTCCCACTTAAGCCTGGCACCAAGTTGCTTGCTAAGCGATGCCTTGCTTTGTGACATCCTCAATATTCCCAGGTTTTCTTTAAAGGACTAAGATGATATTATACAATCTTTTTTTACCTAAAAGGGCCTATAAAGTTTAAATTGAGACAGTCAGAACTATTTACAATGGAAATATGAGCAGAAAAGAGAGAAACAGGAAAAAAATGAGAAAGGAAAAGAAGAGAAAAGAGAAAAGAAAGAAGGGAAAAGAAAGGAAAGGAAAAAGGAAAGGTAAAAGAAAAAGGATTGGGGGATACCATTACAGACAATTCTGAAAACCAAAATTTCAATACAATTGAGAAAAAATGGTAAAAATGAATAGCTAACAAAATCAAAATTCAAGAAATTGCCAGTTTACATACAGAACAAAATAGTAACTCAAAGGTGACTTAAAATAAATGTGTTGGAGATTCTCACCTGGCACGGTAGTGCATGACTATAATCCCTCCTGAGACAGGAGGATCTCAGATTCAAAATCATCCTCAGCAAATTAGTGAGACTCCAACGAACCCAGTGAAATCCTGTTTCCAAATTGAAAATAAGTAAAAAAGAAGTGCTAGTGGTTAGCTCAGAGGTAGAATGCACCTGGGTTGCACCACAAGTACCACAAAAAGAAAGAGGGAGTGTTGCAGATTCTCAAAAGCATACAGAAAATTAAACCATGAAATGCAAGAGCAATGTAGCTTTAAAATGTACTATTTGAAAATGCTAGGTATTAAAATGTAATTGATAAAATTTACAAATTTTGAAATTATTTAGATTGAAAAGAAAAATAGTCAAAGAAAGGATTCAAGCCTTCATGTATTTTCATAAAGGATGTACAACAAGCATAAAAGCCAGTAAACTAAAAACACAAAAAACAAATTCAGAGACAGATATAAAAGGACAGATACACTTGAGAGGATCTAATGTGTCTCTTGTAGAAATGCATGAGAGAAACAACTAAGGAAGTAATGAAAAAACAAGTCCCAAAGAGAAAAGGCTGAGAATATTCTAGTATAAATAAAATCAATCTTATGATGGAAAGTACACATGAAATGACAAGCAGGATGAACCAGAATTAATCAGCATATAAATGTGTTGTATTCTCTATTTCAGTCATTTTTGCTTCAATTTTAGTTATTTTTAATCTTCTACTAGCTTTGGAGTTAGTTTTTTCTTGTTTTTTCTGGTGTGTGTTTGATTTTTTTTTTTTATGTTGCCACTAAAGCAGATCATGGTTGTGCATACCTATAATCCCAGTACTTGGGAGGCTGGGACAGAAGAATCACAGGTTTAAGGATAGCCTCAGCAATTAGTGAGACTCTCATCAACCTAGTGAGAACTTGTTTGAAAATAAAAATAAAATTGTATTGGGGTTGTAGCTCATAGGTAAAATGCCCCTGGGTTCAATCCTCAGTGCCACATTAAAAAACTGGTAGCACTCAGTAATATAAGCCTTTCTCTTAAAACTGCATTCCTGGTATCCAAGAGAATTTGGTAAGTTGTGATTCTAGGAATTTCTTAATTTCCCCTCTTATTTCATCTGCAACCCAGTCCTCATTCCAAGTGTACTGTTCAATCTCCATGAATTGGTTTAATTCTTCCCTCTCTTCCTCCCGTTGATTTCTAATTTTAGCTCATTAGATTGAGAGCTCCTGAATAAAGACATTATAATGTGAGAATGACATCCATCGAGTAATAAACAATAGTATCAAAAATGGTGCATGAATAAGCAATGTTAACATTTTATATTTAGAAACATCAGGAGCGACTTCTATCCCCCTATCAGAACCCAATTAATTGAAATGTTTAATGTGTCTGTTTTTAAAGAAATTTTTAAATAAAAAAGCTATAGGTAGCAGACATGACTTAAAAGGCTTTTTTTTCTTCTTTTAAACATTTTTAAATCAGGAGTGGTGGCCTAGTCTTGTAATCTCAGCATTTGGGAGGCTGAGAAAGGAGGATCGCAGTTCACAGACAGCCTCAGTTACTTAGAGGCCCTTTGCATCTCAGTGGGACCCTGTTTCAAAATAAAGAATAAAAAGAATATACCAGGGGGTCCCTCAGAGGTAGAATGCCCCTGGGTTCTATACCTGTACCACAAAAATACCTCTCTCTCTCTCTCTCTCTCTCTCTCTCTCTCTCTCTCTCCCCCCCCCCTTGTTTCCAAATAAAAATATAAAAAATGGGTCTGGCAGTGTAGCCTGGAGGTAGAAGGGTTTCAAGGAACCCCAGTACCACACACACACACACACACACACACACACACACACGCACACAAATCTCTTCCTCTAACTTTTAAAACAAAGACTCCATTTTCATTATTTATAGTCAATCTATTTTACTAAGTAGCACACCAGAAATTTTTGTTGTTATTGTTACTGGAATTTGAACCTAGAGACAATTCTACCTTCAAGATACACCCCAGTCCTATTTTATTCTTTATTTGAAAACAGGGTCTTCATTAGGTTGTGAGAGCCTCACTAAATTGCAGAGTCTGGCTTTGAACCTGCAGTTCTCCTTTCTCAACCTCCCAAGTACTGAGATTACAAGCATGTGCCACCTTGCCTGGCTCACATCAGAACTCCTTACTCTTACAAACTAGAACTTAGTATCCATTGATCAAGGTTTAAATTAAAAATCACGTTGCTTTCGTCTATCTCTGCAGTTCTCCTTTCATTTTTGCCCTTCCTATATTATCAATATTCTTATACTTCTCATCTCATAACTTATAACATTTGGTCAATGTAATTAAATATAACTTTGGAAATATGTGTTTTGTGGATACATGTATTAGCAGTTTACATGTTGGTGAAAATCTCAGTCCATTTTCTACTTCTTTTTTACTCAAAACTTTCATTAGTAATCTTTTAATGGTGCTGAAGCATGTTTGTTTATTTTTTGTATTTCATAGTGAACCATAATGAATATTCACTACATTTAAACATCTATCACATCACTCTGCGATGTACACGGAGATTGCCATCAAAGGCCCATCACTACAAACAATATCACAATCAATATTCCTTTCCTCTACATGCACAAGGACCTGGGCTTGATTATTGGCACCCAAACAAAACAAACATACACAAACACATACACACATTATTATCTTCACCAATATATAGATATTTTTTAGAATTTCTGTGAGATATCAAGGCATAGTGGTGCATATATATAATTCCAGTGTTTGGGACTCGTGACAGAAAGATCGCAAGTTCAAAGACAGCCTCAACTAGTCAATCTTTCATCAACCTAGAGAGAGCCTGTTTTTAAATAAAAATAAAAATAAAATAGGGCTAGTAAATTTTCTGTGGGACGTATACACAGAATCATATAATCCTAGGGATACTATTACTAATTTAGAAAAAAATACTTTCAAACTACTTTTCACTGTAACTGAAAGCACTCCATATGCATTCACTAGCACTTGATATTTTTATCCTTTATAATTATAGTCTTTCTGACAAGAGTAATGTCTCACTGTTTTAATCTGCATTTATATGATTATGAGTTTTTTTTGGACTGTTTAGCCCTTGAAGATGGATGTATGGTAGTTTGTCTCTTTCACTGATCTCACCGCCCCCCTGAAATATCTCTGACTTTTCTGTGATTAACAAGTTATTACTATATCACAGAAAGCAATCCCTCATTAGTTTTAAATTTAGCCAACAGCTTATTCATTCATCAATGGTACTCCTCATTGACTTAAATTTCAGCTACTGATAACCTCATAACAACTGGCTTTTTCCTATTGAAGTTTATGTTTTAGTCTTACAAATGAATCCTTTTCTCACCCATAGTACACAAAGCTGTTCTAGTTTTCTTCTCTTTGCTGTACACAAATTTCACATGGTTGTCTTTAATGTATTTAGAATCTACTTTTCTCTCTCCTTTAGATAACTGAGGAAGAAGAGTACTGGAGATTGAAACAGGAGCATTCTACCTACAAGCTACACCCCCATCCTTCTTCATTTCTTATTTTAAAATAGAAACCTGCTGCTTGGCGTGGTGGCGCACACTTGTAATCCCCGCGCTTGGGAGGCAAAGACAGGAGGATGGTGCAGGTTCAAAGCCAGCCTCGCTGGCTTAAGAGACCCTGTTTCCAAATGAAAACAAATATATTTAAAAAATGGGTCTGGGAGTGTAGCCCGTAGGTAGAAGAATTTCCAGGAACCCCAGTACCACCAAATAAATAAATAAATAAATAAATAAATAAATAAATAAATAAATAAATTCTGCTATGTTTCTGAGGAGCTCACTAAGCTGCTGAGGTTTGTTTTGGCCCCTAAAGCTCATTTTATTTTACTCTGTGGACTCAGATTCCTGCTGGCCTAAGTTACACTTAAGCATGTAGGTAAGTTAACTCCATTTGACTGCTTTCTCTTGCTCAGGCATACACAGGTTTTGCAACATGAAACTTATACTACAGAATATGGTCTCTATATGAGTCTCAAAAAAATGGCAGCAAGGAAAACAACCTAAATCAGAGTTTAAGGTTGATTTGGATAAAAACTCAGAACAGACTTCATTAAAGGACCCTGTACTTCCTTTGGTGAGTTATCTGACCTCCCCCAACAGGGAGATCATGATGGACCCTGAGACTTGGAGCCAGCTTTTGACCTGCATAACGGTGGGTCATCAGAGAGGAAAATATCTTCTATGTTTCAAAAATCCAGTCGTCAGCAAGACCAATACTTGTCCTGGTAGGTAGCATAATTGGAAAAGGTAAAGCCTCACCAAATCCCTAAGAGTAACTCTGAAGAGCTTGCTGACATTAATGTCAAAACTGTTAGAAAAATTTGTGTTTGTCCAACACTGGGCTAACTACTTGATATTGAACACCCAGTGGGAAAGTAACCAAAAAATAACTGTGCTACTCTGGGGTAAAATAATAATCACATTCATGTAGCCATTTCAAAGACCACCCACATTATTTACCTATCTTCTGTCTTTGGTGCCTACTTATATTCTATATTATAATTTATAATGGCACTTCTGCTTTTAGGCTCACAAAAAATAAGATATGACATTAAATGCTCAAAACTTCCCTCCAGTTAAGTCCTTAAATGATGCTGTAAGGTTAAACCTGTTGTTCTTAAGATTTTACAGGTCCAGGACTATCATACACTAAAAAAAAAAAAAAAAAAAAAAATAGAGATTTCTATTTCTGTAAGTTCTTGGAGAATCTGAGTCTTATTCAAAATCCTAGGGACAAAAAAAAAAAAGACAAACAAAAAATCTGTTTCAGGTAAATTAAAACAACATCTTTGTCTTTTTTTTCAGGCTTTGTGCCACAAAAACTTTTCACAAAGTTAGATGTAATGAGTGCTTGGGAGGTAGAGACAGGAGGATTGCGCAGGTTCGAAGCCAGCCTTGCTGGCATAAGAGACCCTGTTTCCAATTAAAAATATAAAATAGGTCTGGCAGTTTAGCTCGGAGGTAGAAGGGTTTCCAGGAACCCCAGTACTACCAAAAAAAAAAAAAAAAGTTATATGTAATGACTCATGGTCTATTGCAAATGGTTTGGTTACCTAGCCTCCAATTTAATGTGTAATATACTAATGCATCTCTTTTTTATGTAGATTCTCACTAAACCAACATAAATGACTTTGAGCCAAGATAACCAGACTCCTTCAGCCCTCTGGCTACAGATGGTTATGAGAACAAAATCTCATATAAAGAATTTCTTCTCCCATGGTTCTCAAGATCATCCACCCTGAGACCCTAAACTGCAGTACTTTGACAGCATCTTCTACCTGCTTGAAGCAGTGAGTGCAGCCATCGCCCCATTTCTGTAACAGCAGTTACAGAGGTGGGGAGAACTGAGGCAGGGCAAAGGAAACAGAAAAATATTAAAGGAGCCATCTGCATCTCCCATTCTGTGAGGGCAGGGGGGTGAGCAGGGAGATGAGAGACTGCTGGAAACCAGGGAATCAGGGCTCTGGCCAGCCCACAGAGAATCATTCTAATTAAGGATCAAAATTGTGCAAAAGTCATTGGTTTCCCCAAAACCCAGTTCTGACCAATTATAAAAGAACAGAAAACCTCAGGAAGGTTTGAAAGCCCACTCCCTAAGGGCTTCAAGGTCACACTCTCTTTTGGGACACTCCCCTCATGGAGGTGCTGCTTTGTCTTCTATCTTTCCCTGATTTAAAATAAGCTTTTGTATTTCTGTATATAAAACAAAACAAAACAAAACAAAACAGAAATGTTCCTTGTGAGAAACATTTACTGAGATTTTAGCCCCACCTAGTGTCCTTTAGTGGGATCAGGTCATGCAAATGCAAACTAATCCATCATTGGCAAGATTTCTAGATTAGGCACCTCCTGTAGACTGGGAGCTGACACAAAGCAGGATGGTCAGAAATGATGTACATTTTTTGGGTAGTGTCCTAAAAACAGCCATGCAAGAGAAGTCATTCTTTGAACTAAGAAATTAACCAGGGCTGGTTAATAGAAATGCTCATTCATCTATCAGCTTTTCAAAAAGGGAGATCTAAGAAAACACAAATTCTGATTTGGTGGAGACAAGAATATGACGATGGAGCGGGTGTGGGTGCATGCTTGTAATCCCAGCATTCAGAAGGCTGAAACGGAAGGATCATGGTTCCCAGACAGCCTCAGCTACTTAGCGAGGCCTTTTGCAATTCAGTGAGACCCTGTTTCAAAATTTAAAAACAACTAAAAACAATAATAATAATAATAATAATAATAATAATAATAATAATAATTATGGCCGTGGGTGTAGCTCGGAGGTAGAATGTCCCTGGGTTCCATCCCCAGTACTGCAAAAAAAAAAAAAAAAAAAAAAAAGTGGTGATAGTGATGTAAGGATAACACCTGAGAATGAGAAAGGTCACACAAAATGAGTATAATCTTACAGCGATAAAATACATGACTAGTTCTAAAAATTCAACATTATCATAATTCATATTCATGAATGATGTCAAATTTAACTTTAAGAGCTGGGCATAGTGGTGCATGCTTGTAATCCCCGTGCTTGGGAGGCAGAGACAGGAGCATCACACAGGTTCGAATCTAGCCTCAGCTACTTAGTGAGACTCTCGGCAACTTAGTGAGACCCTGTTTCCAAATAAAACATAAAATAGGTCTGGGAGTATATCCTGGAGGTAGAAAGCCTCTGGGTTCCACTCCTAGTACCACCAAAAAAAAAAAAAAGTAATATAATAACTTTAATTAAACTCATATGCAATACTTTAATATACCCATTTTGGAACTGAATTGAGATAGTAGACAGAAACAAATAAGGAAAGAGGTGATGAGTAATTAATTGCTATACTTGATTCCATAACTATAGTGATATATTCAAAGAAAGAATGTTATATTCCTCAAGCATAAGATAAACTTCATTGTTTTATGTAATGTTTACAAATTGATCATGCATTCATCTTAAATAAATATCTTAAATCCAAAAATGAAGGTGTTCATACATCACCACAAAATATGATAAAAACTATAAAAAGTATAAAAATATATCATAACTATTTGGAAATTTAAAAGCACACTTAAATAACTGTTGAATCAAAGAAAAACTACCAACTGAAAAAAATGGAAAGAATACTTTATAATAAAAACGGTGAGACACAGAAAAAGCAGGATTCAACTACATTGTAGTTGAATCCATTATTGATAAAGAAAGCTTAAAAATAAAGGGGTTAATATTTTAGAAATAATTAACTAGAAAAACAATAACAAATTGAAAGAAATGAGGAAAGAGAATTATAATGATGAAAAAAAATGTATTTGCTAAGAACATTTTATCAAAAAACAATAGTTTAGCTGCGTGTGATGGTGCATCCCTATAATGCCAGTACTTGGAAACTGAGACAGAAGAATCACAGGTTCAAGATCAGTCACCACAACTTAGTGAGGCTGTCAGAAATTTAGTAAGACCCTGTCTCAATAAAGAATTAAAAAAGCCAGGGTGTAGCTCAGAGATGAAATGCCCCTGGGTTCATCCCCAGTACCACCAAATAATAACCCTTGTTTGTATCTGGTTGGAGCACCCAAACATAATGTTATTTCAAGTCATTCCAGGAAGTTTCTAAAGCCTTGCTGCCTCATAAACCCAAATCATACTAAATTTAATATTTCCATCATTATATCTTTCAAAGTATATTGATACTCCAGCTAATTTTGAATTCCTGTAAGTGTTCCTTACAAGCCAAGTGGGCCCTTTGGTATCTCACAGATTAGCACAGAATCTAGGAAGACTAAAAACTTCTTCTGTATAAGAATGCAAAAGTAAATATTTTAGGCTTTGAGAGCCATATGGTATCTGTCTGTCACAACTGCTTAACTCTGCCAAGTTGCTCAAAAGCAGCCATAAACAATATGCAAATGAACAAGTGTGGCTCTGTTCTAATACAAATTTGTTTTCAAGCTTAAAAGAAAGAGAAGCCAGGTTTAATGGTGCATGCCTGTAACCCCAGTACTTGACTCTAACCTTCAGAGACTGAGAAAGGAGGATCATAGGCTTAAGGCCATTGTATAGTAATTTAGTGAGACTGTTTCAGAATTTTCATGCACCTGGGTTCAATTCTCAGTATCATACAAGAAGAGAAAGAGACTGACAGAGAAAAAAATATGAGATGAAGTTAATATTTATTTTAATAGACTACTAATCTATTTGTGAATCTATAAGCAAATTTAATCCAAAACAGAGAAGATATCCCTTTGAGAATGAAATAAAATCAATGTTTCAAATTCTAAGCTGTTCTGTAGAAATACTTAGATATCCAGGGTAGCAAAAACCTATCACATGGGGGTATTTTTCCTGGGTGCACTGAGCTATTTTTCTGGCCATTTTTCTGGAACTTCTTGCTCCATATTCCAGGAAGAGACACTTCATTGCACTTTCCTCCCTCCTTGGGCAGCACTAAATTCTCACCGCAGCAGAAATAAGAATCCAAATGGAGTCTACTCTATCATCACATTAACGTGAATGTAGGACCCAAGCTTTGTCCTCTAGAAAGCATGGACCCGCTCTTTCTAATCATTGGGAAAGAACTTTGTCCAGGAATAGTAAATGCTTGTAATTGCCAAATCCATGAAATAAACTAAAAAAAACACTGACTTCTTTAAGTTCAGCTTATCCACCTGAAATATGATGGACAGGTCAGAGACAGGATGGTGTTACATTTTAGGTTCAAAATAAAAGTAGCAATATCCTGTTCTAATCTTTAATCCAGATTTTCTAGTAAGAATTCTGAGCATATCTTAAAATACGCTGGCTCTTTGTCTGACTTCAAAGTTCCCAAAGATGCAGTGATTGATTAAACTCACTCAGACATGATTATAGGAAACAAGGAAATAATAATAAGTGCCTGAGGCTACTTGAAAGCAATTCCAGATTATTTCTTAAATATTGTCATCTGCCTAGACTATATCCAAGGCAGAGTAGCTATAAAATATGTTTGTTTCAGTCAGCATTCTTACCACTAAAGCATTCTTACCACTAAACAGCATTCTTATGACCTAAAACACCTGACCACCATAATTTAGAGGAAGATTTATTCGCTTATAGTTCTGGAGATTTCAGGGGTTCAGTGCATGGTAGGTGAGGTAAAATCTTTGGAGCTCAGAGAATGGTGCATGGGGAGCAGAAAGAGAAAGAGTGCAAGGCCTCTGCTTTCATATCGTGAAGGCTGGAAAGAGAAAGCAAGGGGAGTAGGGACCATATTTAATTCTCAAGGTCTCATCCCCAGGTGCCTTCCTCAACAACCAAGCGCCACCTCCAACATGGCTGCCTTGCATCTGTAAGGTCTACGGGGACATCCTACGTCCAAACCATGGCAATGCTGGATCCTCCTCCCCATTCAGCAAATCTGAGAGAGCTACTTAAATGATTGCCTATAAGGAAATTGATAGAAAATTAACAAATTACAGTCCATTCATGAAATAGGCTAACATTGAACCTGATAAGAGGGTGTGTACTTATAAAGTACTAGAGATAGAGGAAGGAAACAGTTCATATTGTAGTATGTCCATATAGGAAAGCATCACTATCAATCTCACTAACATGTATGGGGAGGGAGAAGAAAATGGGATGTGAAGGGAAATATACGAAGTGATATGTTCATGTATAAACACATCACTTTGAACCTCATTATGATGGTATTATAACACACCAATATAAGTTAAATACAATTCATTAAGAAAAGTATTTTTTAATTTTCTTCCTTTCTTTCTTTCTTTCTTTCTTTCTTTCTTTCTTTCTTTCTTTCTTTCTTTCTTTCTTTCTTTCTTTCTCTCTGGTAGTACTGGGGTTCCTGGAAACCCTTCTACCTCCGGGCTACACTCCTGGAGACCTATCTCTTTTTTTTTTCCATATATATATATATATATATATATATATATATATATATATCTTTATTTGGAAACAGGGTCACTTAAGCCAGTGAGGCTGGCCTCAAACCAGAGCGATCCTCCTGTCTCTGCCTCCCAAGCTTAGGGATTACAAGCGTGCGCCACCACGCCCAGTGTTCTTTCCTGAGCATGTGCAGCATTGCAGTATACCTTTAAGGACATTTCTTTAAAATTATGAGGTGAATTGGATTGAATCTCTGCCTCTACAAAATACTGACTACCACTGCCGCTACCACAGCCATCTTGTTTCTCTTCAGAGCACCTTGTTCACACAGCATGTAGCCCCAATTACCTGAGCATGTGTGGTGGTAGCCTTCTACCTTTGGGGCGATTTCTTCCAATGATCAGGGTAGACTGAATCAGATCTCTGCCTCTCTTGAATACTAGCCACCACCATTGCCGCTGCCTCCACCATCTCAATTCTCTCCCAAACACTTTCCCACACTGCAAGTTGTCCAGAATTCCTGAGGAGCATGCACAGAGGTAGCATTCTACCTTTGGGGCAATTTCTTCAGAAGATCAAGGTAGGTTGAATCAGATCTCTGCATCTCCACAATAATAGCCTCCACCTCTGGCGCCACCATGCCGCCTTCCTCCTGCTTCTCTGCTGAGCTCCTTCCTTACATGATACGATGTCCAGAATTCTTAAGCATGTGCGGCAGGGGCGGTCCCCCTTCACGAGGATTTTTTTCCAAAAATTCCAGGTGAATGGGATAGAATTTGTCTGCATCTCCTGAGTCCTGATTGCTGCCACGGCCATCTTGGCCCCTCTCCAATATATATATATATATATATATTTTTTTTTTTTTTTAATAATAGAAGACAGTGTGTGTGTTTTGAAGAGGTTGTGAGATCAAGCACTCAGCAGCAATGAATTTTATCTTCCTTCCAAGAGCAGAGGCCCACAGCCTCACCGCCTAGAGCAGGATCTGCTGTTCTGAGTGCACAGTGACCCCCAGGGAAGTGTGGCTGGGCTCCCCACCTGGCACTGCTCGGCTCCCTCCACAACACCCGGGTCATTTGTCTTACAAGGTATGTTGTTAAGAGTCCCCAGCATGCACAGCTGAAGTGGTCTTTTCTCTAATCCCTTCTGGTATGTTCTTCCAAAAATCGTTTTTCTTGCGTGATGGGTGCCTCCTCGTTATCTTGCTTCTAATTCTGCCATTATCCACTCTTTCTCTCCTGCATTCTAGATAGGAAGTCGTGGCTGGAAGTGTCTCCTTAAATTGTCCCGATCCTATATTAAACCAAAATCTGGGGTCCACAGCTTCCCCATGCTTGTCCTTTTCGGTGGCGGCGGCTGCTGACATCTTTCTCCCAGAGATACATACTTTCACTAAAAGAACTGTGACAGAGCAGTAAGTTACTGAGAAAAGGAAAACTCATTTTTTATGGGGCATTGTAAATGGATGCCTGTTCCTTTTTTAGTTTCTAGGATCTTGAGGTCTTGTGGAAAGCAATGTCTTGAGGAGCTCCTAAAACTTATGTTTTCCCACAATCCGGCAGGAACAGAAGAATCTCTTGGCCTCCAGTAGTGAGATCACAGCCTGTCAGTTTGCACTCCACAGCTACTGAGAAAGCAAAACTTTGGATGTGAGAATTCTTCATGAGTAAGTGTAATAGAGGTGAGAGGAACGTCTGGCAAGTAGAAGGTTCTTCCTTAAATTTACTTTGAGGAATAAAACTTACTAATTACACATCATTTAATAACTAGAGTCAGGGTATACTTTGAAATTATTCCCAGCTTAGTGATATGGCATCAGTTACAATATCTGAAAATAGAGATTTCTTTCCAATCTATGGTTTTGGGATGTAAGATTATGCCATGATATATCATTAGTATTTAAATATATATTTATTTAGCCCTGTAAAGAATCTGATCATACATAGTAGATTAGATATATAACAAATGGGAAAAGATAATTATTTATCAATTGTATATAAAGGAGAAATAAATATTAAACTTATAAGTACATTTTGATGGAAAATAAAATATTACTGTGTAAATTTTCTTATAGTATATGGCTAGAATGGAGTAGTTAACATACAGGAAAATTTAAAGATTGCTTTTAATTTACTAGAAATGTTTGGGTTAGGGATTTAGCTCAGGGGTAGAGTGCTTGTCTAGCATGTTTGAGATCCTGGGTTCAGTATTAAAAATCCATGGCCTTTTATTTTCTGACAATATTAAACACTGAAATAAAAAAAAAGAGAGAGAAATTTTCCAGGTACTGTGGCATACACCAGTTATCCCGCTACTTGAGAGGCTGAGACAAGGGGATGGCAGGTTTGAAGCAAGCCTCAGCAATTTAGCAATAGTCTGCTTCCAAATTAAAAAATAATAATGCTGGGGATGTAGTTCAAAGGTAAAATGCTGCTGGGTTCTATCTCCAGTACCAGAAGAGAGGGAAGGAGGGAAAAAAAGGATGGGTAATTTGAGATTATTATTTGGAGGCTAAAAAAAAAAAAAAAAAAGAGTGCAAGTTTGAGGCTAGCCTCAGCAATAGCAATTTAGAGGGACCTCAGCAATTTAGCATGACCTGTTTCAATTTCAAATTTAAAAAATAGGGGGGGGGGCGCTGAGGGTAGATCTAAGAGGTAGAACACTCCTGGGTTCAATCCCTAATACTAAAAATAAAAAAGAAAGATAATAGTGATTTATAATTTGGTACTTTATAAATTAAGCAAATACCTAAACCACTAAATCTACATGTGTTTACATCTACCTTTTCCTCCCCTTTCTCCTTCCACTTTTAATCTCTTGCCCCCTGTGGTGTAATCTAGTTTTGAAAAAGCAAGACATATCTAAAGCCCTTAAAACATCAAAGAAAACAAAACAGAACTGGATATCTTTGAATTTATATTGTTCCAAGAATTGCTTTAATTATCTTTTGTGTCAGTAACTGCAAAGTAATTGACTCTTTGAGGTGAGTCAATACTAGTTCTTTGCTCCCTTGCCAATTTCGAAATAAAAAAAAAAAAAAAAAAACTTGAAGGCATACCATAAAGGTATTAGAGTCCTATGCTTCTAATAAATTACCACAAATATTATGGCATAAAAGAAACAAAATTATCATTTTATAGATCTAGAATTCAAAAGTCATAAAATAAATGTGTCCTGTAGCTGTATTCTTTCTAGATGTATAGGGAAGAAATTTCTATAGCTTAGGGATCCTTCAAACTTAGCCAAAGACAATTATATAACACATAATGTAATTGTATAATATATTATGTAAATATGTAATATATTATTTTATGTGCATATTCTTTAAAACTTCATCTCTGACATCCCTGCCTCCCTTTTATCAGGCCTCTTTGTGTCCTGTAGCTGTATTCTTTCTAGATGTATAGGGAAGAAATTTCTATAGCTTAGGGATCCTTCAAACTTAGCCAAAGACAATTATATAACACATAATGTAATTGTATAATATATTATGTAAATATGTAATATATTATTTTATGTGCATATTCTTTAAAACTTCATCTCTGACATCCCTGCCTCCCTTTTATCAGGCCTCTTTCTATTATATTGGGTCAACCCAGGTAATCTAAAATAATATCCCCAGCTCATGATTCTTCATTCCCTCATACCTACAAGGTCTATTTTGCCAGGTAAGCAACAGACTAAATGAATGGCAGGTAGAAATTTGAGGAGGGGGATGTTATTTTTTCTACCATAGTAGCATCTAGGAACTTGAACCTAAAATGTGTTCTGAGAGAGAGAAAGAAAGATGGATAAAGAAAATTAAATATCCTTTTGGAAAGTTTACTTTCCTCATGACTGAAACTACCATGAAAGAAGTTACTAAAATTTCTTTGAGATTTTAACTGGAAGATCAGTTCTATTAAGGCAGAAGCCTGTCTTTTTCTAGACATTAATATCTCAAATTAGACCATAAATTTTTTTAAATGTATAGATATAAGTTGCCTTTCCTTGACACCTCTTCCTTATCTGCTCTTCTACAGATATGAAAATAGAAATCACAAAAAATTGTAGAGACCTACATATTTAATAAGTTTTGTAAAAGGTACTTCTCTAATTAGTTTTGTGAATGTATTGTAGTCCAAATGCCCCTCAACCTCATGTGTAAATTATTATAATGTTCTAGTTACTAGTATTTTTTCAAGGCTGCCTCTAAAATCTGTCCTACAGATTATTCTTCTTAATCCACTCCATTGATCAGGCCACTTTGTTGCAACTGCTTAAATTGCACCACTTGACTGATTCATTGACTAATCTATGCTTTCTTTCATGAATTCATTCTTTTTATTTTTATTAGTGCATTGTAATCATACATTTTAATGGGGTACAAGATGATAGAGGCATACATGTACACATCACTCATTTAGCCCTTCTCCAATTCCCACTCTGTTCCCTCCCCATCCCTCCTTCTCATGTTCTGCTTAGTGATTGACTTTGATATGTTTGTGACTGTTTCCCTCTCCCATCTCTCTCAGTTAGGTCACCTTATTTACTCATCTAAGGTTTCTCTTCCTTCAGAAAAATCTTCTTTGGGTCATAACATGTTTCCTCTTTTGCTTCAGCATATTAAGGAGAGCATCTGATTTTTTTACTTTTTGTGACTGACTAATCTCATTTAAAATGTTTTCCAGATCCAACCATTTCCCTGCAAATAATATAATTTTGTTCCCGTTTATAGCTGAGTAAATTTTCATTGTGTACATACTCCATAGTCTTGTAATCCATTCATCTGTAGATGGACATTTTGGCAGGTTCCATAGTTTGGCAATTGTGAATTGTGCAGCTATAAACATAGATACACATTCATTAGTCTAATAGGTTGGTTTCCATTTTTTAGGTAAATACCCCAAAGTGATGTTGCTGAATCATATGGTAAGTTCATTCCCATGCTTTGTGGATCCTCCATACTGTTTTCCAAAGTGGTTGCACTAATTTGCAATCCCACCAACAATGTATTAAGTTTCCACTTTTCCACATCCTCACCAGCATTTGTTATTGTTTGTGTTATGATTGCCATTCTAATTGGAGTTAGGTAAAATGTCAGGGTAGTTTTGTTTTGCATCTCTCTGATTACTAATGATGTTGAACATTTTTTCATATATTTATTGGCTATTTGAATTTCTTCTTTTGTAAAGTGTCTATTTAGTTCACTTTCCAGTTTTTGATTGGGTTAGTGAGTTTCTCGAATTCTCTGTATATTTTATATATTAGTCCTCTATCTGAGGACTATTGGCAAAATTTTTTTCCCATTTTGTTGGCTCTCTGTTGAGGTTCTTGATAGTTTCTTTTGCTTTGCACATTCTTAAGTTTAATGCAATCTTATGTATTGATTTGCCCTTTAGTTTCTTGTGCCTTTGGGATCTTGTTGAGAAAGTTTTACCTATGGCTATGTGATGCAGCATTGGATGTATGCCCTCTTCAAAGAGCCTGAAAGTCTCTGGTCTAATTTCCAAGTCTTCGATCCATCTTGAATTGACTCTTGTGTAGGGTGAGAAAGTGGGGTTTATTTCCATTTCCTGCATATGGTTAACCAGTTTTGCCAATTGTTGAATAGGCTTTTCTCTAGTGTGTGTTGGCCCCTTTGTCAAAAATCAATTGGCTGTAAGTGTGTGGATTTGTTTATGAGTCTTTTACTCTGCTCCATTGGTCTATATGTCTATTTTTGTGTCAATACCATGCTCTTTTTATTAATATGGCTTTGTAGTATAGTTTGAAATCAGTTATTGTAATGCCTTCTGCATGGTTCTTGTTGCTGATAACTATTTTGGCTATTCTGAATTTTTGTTATTCGAAATGAATTTAAGGACAGATTTTTCTATGTCTGTGAGGAATGACCTTGGTAATTTAATGGGTATTACATAAAAAATCAAAAGCTTTTCTGAGTACCAACCATAAACTCAATGAAAAAAATCAAGAAAACGCTTCTACTCACAATATCCCCTCCCCAATATAAAATAATTAGAAATAAACTTAACCAAGGAGATAAAAGACCTCTACAAAGAAAATTATAAAACATTGAAAAATGAGATGAAAGATCTTAGCAGAGGGAAAGAATTTACATGCTCTTGGATAGATTGAATAAATATCATCAAAATGGCCATTCTTAGCCAGGCATGGAAGAGCATGTTTAGGAATATTTGGTAGGCAGCGACAGGAGGATTACTGGTTCACAGCCAGCCTCAGCTACTTAGCGAGGCCCTCCATGACTTAGTGAGACTCTGTTTCAAATAAAAAATAAAAAATAGGCTGAGGGTATAGATCAGAGGTAGAATGCCACTGGGTTCAATCTTCAGTATTGTAAAAAGAAAAAGCCATTCTTCCAAAAGTGATCTACAGATTCAATGCAATATTCATTAATTCCTTTCACTATTTTATTGACTTAGGAAGGGTTTATATGATGGGAATTGAGTAAGGGCTAATTGGGTGATGTGTGCATGTATGCCTCTGCCATCTTGTACACCATTAAGATATATGACTACAGTGCACCAATAAAGAGTAAAAAAAAAAGAAGAAAGAAAGAAAGGGTTTGTACAGATTCGAGATATGAATCAATGAGGAAAGACTATAAATGTATGCACGTCTCCAATTTTTTCTATGCTTGCCTTCACACTTTTCTGATTTAGGGAGATGATCTGCATAGTGGTGAAAATCACCAACCATGAACTCAGATCTTTTATCTTCAGACACGTGGTTGGCCCTTGTGGTTCTGACAAATTACTAACTTCTTATTCTTGTGTTTTGCTTCAGTAATTGTCTTGGTCCTTACATAATGAGTTGTTTTAAACTTTAAATAATACAACCCATATAAAAGCTTAAGCCAGTCTTTCAATAGATGATAACCATTATTATATCTTAGTCCTTACTTATTTTATAAAGGTCATATTCTAATCAAATATTTTATACTTATCCTAGTAAAAAAGAAAGCAGGAGAAGAAAGGGTAGTGGGATATACCTTAGCTAGAAACAGACATTCTTGTAAGAGAATAAAGGAAAGAGAAAAAGAAAATGGAGATTAAGAAATATAATAAATATTGAAAGTGAGAAAAATAGGAAAATGATTTTTAATTACATGCCTTATTAAAATAATGACCTCTTATAATTTTAAGGTAATTCTATGATAATCTTCTAGTAAATATTAGAGTTACTTTAAAATATTTTTGAAATTTCTAGATACCTAATTTTTATTCATCCATTCACCAAATTATTATTATTATTATTATTATTATTATTATTATTATTATTTGATATTGGAAATGTTTTTCCTCTAAGGTCCACCCCATTCCTATTTTATTATTATTATATTTTTTAAACTGAGTCTCACTAAATTGATGAGAGCCTCACTAATTGCTGAGGCTGGCCTTGAGCCTGCGTTTCTCCTATCTCAGCTTCCTAACTATTGGGACTACAGATGTTCCTGTCCGGCTAACTCAGCAAACTGTTAATGAATTAAAACCATGAATCCTATTCTGTTCTAAAAGAAAATGACAATTATGTTCCTGTCTCTCTTCAGGGGGAGTAACAAACATTGAGTGAATAATCAGCCGTTTATATGTCAAACTATTAATGTGTTAACTCATATCACTGTAAAATTAGAAAATTTTTATCTCCTCAGGATGGACACAAACACTCCTCCTGGAATCTGAAGGATGATTAAAGGAAGTTGGTATAGTTTGTGCTAAGAATTGAAGAAAAGAATGTGGCTTGAATTTTTTCAATGAGTTGAGTCTTGGTGTGAAAAATGTCAGCCCAACATAAGTGTTGATTTTTGTTATTATCTATAGGAAAAAATATGGTGATTGGAGAATTTTGTTATGTTCTAAAAAGAGTTTTTCTCAAACAGATTGCACATAAGAGAAGAGGCCATGTGGATGGAACAGTAAGAGGCCACTGTGTTAGTGCTGATGGTAATGAGAAAGGATAGTGATGCTGAAACCCTAGATAAGTATACAGATCTGAAAGCTATATAAGGGTGAAATCAGGATGTTCCATCAGTAATGATGGCACAAATGTGAAGATCAAAATGATGGTATGATAGAAAACTCCTAGATATTCTGATCTAAATACTTGTATAGATAATAGCTATATTCTTGGGAAAACTGGAAGGGACTGGAAACTGAGTGTAGATTTAAATTTAACAAACTTGGGAAAAACCGGGGCCCGGGTTGCAAGGCCCTGGGCCCCAGGCGGGGGTTGCACGGGGCATGCCAGACCACTGGAAAAACTGGTGCTCGCCCGCAGGACCCTGGGCAGGGATAGCGCGGGGCACGCCGGATCCCGGGAAAAACTGGGGCCCGGGTTGCAAGGCCCTGGGCCCCGGGCAGGGGGTCATGCAGGGCATGCCAGACCCCCGGAAAAACCGGGGCCCAGCCCTGGGCCCCGGGCAGGGGTCGCGCAAGGCACGCCGGATCCCGGGAAAAACTGGGGCCCGGGTTGCAAGGCCCTGGGCCCCGGGCAGGGGGTCATGCAGGGCATGCCAGACCCCCGGAAAAACCGGGGCCCAGCCCTGGGCCCCGGGCAGGGGTCGCGCAAGGCACGCCGGACCCCTGGAAAAACCAGGGCCCGGGCCGCAGTGCTACGAGTGCCTGATCCCACAACCTCCTCAAACCACACATACTCTCTTCTCTTATTACATAACCCTATTTGTGATAAAACTCTGAAAAGTTAATTTTTATGTATTAATAGTATTTCTAATGTGTGCTGTAAAAATGGCTGTAAGCCTCATAGTCATAAAGTTACATTTTCCTTAAAGATAGCTTCAGGAAGTACAGTTGGCTTCCATTTGGCAAACAATCTTGTTTCACTCTGTGGTCTGGATTAGCTTTGTGACTCAAGCAGGAAGCCAGGCTTGAGTTGTAGATGACGAGGGCGCCCTTGAGGCCTCTGCTGTGACATCGCCATCCTCATTGCCGGTAACTTGAATATTGTTTGACGTGTCCTACGCCATTTTAGAGTTTATCTCAAGCTGTTAAAAATGGTGATGTACAAATGTGAATAGACGCATGTCTATATAACATGGGTGCATTTTGCTCTGCCTAGAGTGGATGTTCATAACAGCAAGTGAGGGGCACTTGGGCTTTTTGTTTTCTTATTTTCCTCCCAATATTTTTTTCTGTTTTGTTTGTTGTTGTTGTTGTTGTTTGCTTGCACTGGTTGCACTATTAAAAATTGAGATTGTATAACTCTGGTCAAAAGCTGCAAGATACCACAATCTTGTAGATGTTAAATAAAAAAGTGCTGTACATTCTAAAAAAAAAAGAAGAAGAAGAAGAAGAAAAAGTAAAGAAAAAGAAAAAAGAAAAAAAAAAATATTGGAGAGGGGTCAAGAGGGCCGCAGCGGCGGCCAGGATACTGGAGATGCAGACAAAACTTATCCAACTGAACTGGAACTTTTGGAAAAATTCCCCATGAAGGAGGACTGCTTCTTCTCTACATCCTTAAGAAATCTGGACATCACCTGTAAGGAGAGAGTTTAGCGGAGACCTAGAAAGAAGGCAGTGTTGGAAGAGGTCTCCAGGATGGCGGTGGACACTTGTATTCGGGAGAGGAAGAAATCTGATCCTACCAACCTTATCTTCTGGAGAAATTACCCCAAATGTCTTCGAATGCTACTGTTGCGCATTCTTAGGAACACTGGACAACATTCAGAGTGGAAAAAGAGCTTGGGAAAGATTTGAAATGGTGGAGGCAGTGGCAATTGCAGTGGCCAGTACTCAGGGGAGGCAGAGATCTTATGCATTATACCTGGAACTTTTGAAGAAATAACCCCAGAGGCAGAATGCTACCACCACGCACACTCGGGAACGTAGGACAACCTGCTGGGTGAAGAGGGTGCTTGGATTGGAGCCTACCAAGGGGTAAATCCAGTGACAGGGACAGCAAAGCCGGGATTGGAGCCTGCTGTGAGACAGGGCTGGTGCTGGGGTCTCCGTGGCCAGGATAGGAGCCTACCAAGAGGTTAGGCCAGTGCTGGGGCCAACGAGGCCGAGATCAGAGCCTGCCGTGAGGCAAAGCCACTACTGAGGCCTCCGAGGCTGGTATCTGAGTCTGCAAAAGGGTTAGGCTGCTGCCAGGACCAGCGAGGCCAGGATCGGAGCCTGCCATGAGGCAAGGCCGGTGCTGGGGCCTCCGAGGCTGGGATCGGAGCTTGCTGAGGGGTTAGGCCAGTGCCGGGGCCAGCAAAGCCAGGACTGGAGCCTTCCGTGAGGCAAGGCTTGTGCTGGGGCCTCTGAGGCTGGGATCAGAGCCTGCCTGAGGGGTTAGGCTGGTGCCAGGGCCAGCGAGGCCGGGGCCAGAGCCTTCCATGAGGCAAGGCCGGTGCTGGGGCCTCTGAGGCCAGGATCAGAGCCTGCCAAGGGATTAGGCCAGTGCGGGGGCCAGTGAGGCCAGAATAGAGGCATTAGGCAAGGCCAGTGCTGGAGCCAGCGAGGTCGGGTTCAGAGTCCTCCGGGTGGCCAGGCCACTACTGGGGCCATAAAGAGTGGGATCGGTACTTGCAATGCAGCATGCACAGAGAAATAGCACAGAAAATAAAAACCCGATGCTTCCCCTAATCAGCAAAAACTAGGAGGAACGGGGTAACAGGAGGAGGTTGAGTTATAGAAAGGGCCCTATAGCAAAGCAATTAAGGTGACCAATCAGAGGGGATGGGATGGGGGAGGATGGAACCTCTTTAAAACTCAGGAGGTACGTAAACAAATGTATCAAAGATAATCACCAATCAAGCATGGGATCGAGGGAGGGGGAGGGAATGGGATGGAGATTGGATAAGGGCTAATTAGATGATGTGTGCTTGTATATCCTCTCAAGTCTTATATTCCAGTATGATGTATGCTTACAATGCACCAATAAACATATTTTTAAAAAATTTAACAAAATTTTCTTCATATGGAAGCAGGGTTTCCTTACCATTGACATCGCATCCATACAATGAGCCAAGAATACCAATTAACAATGAATATAGGATAGTGAAATATACAGTTGAAATATTGGCATCGTAATTTGGGGACAAGGGTTGTTTCTCAAGAGAGAAGACATGCAAAAATTTCTGGGTAATGTTCTTTTTTCCTTGTTTTCTTTTTGTTTTTTTGTTTTGTTTTGTTTTTATTACATAAAGAAAACGAAGGAAACTTCTTTGTAAAATTGCAAACTAAACATTTTCATCCCAACTTTCATGGAAGCACAATTTCTCAAGCATTTGGATGTTTTCTTGGCTAAAAGGAGAAGGTCAATGTTAGACATGCCTCAATGAACTTAAAGCCATTACTCTGGCTGAGGCTGGATCCCTGGAGACTTGGCTGCTGCTATGGAATCTGAATATAGTAAAGGGTGTTTTCTGCCAGGGACGGAAGAAATATGTAGGTAATTCTGGAAAGGAGAAGAATCTAGGTTAAGAGAGCAAAAAACTTACTATGGATGAGGGATAGAGAGAATTTTAAAAGCACAAAAATCCTGACAATTGCATGAGGTCTATGGGGTCAGGTATTAGTAGACAATATTTCAGCAGAGGATGCTCTAATTACAGTAACTTGTATTTGCATGCAATATTTAGCACAATTCTTTAAACAAAAATGGCAAAAGTAGTCCTACCTATGAGTTTGAAGAGAAGAAACTTGTACTCTGACACAGAAGTCAAGGAGCCAGTGTTTCAGGAGATTAATACAAGTTAAACCAAGAGGTGGAGAATCTGCTCTTCGAACAGGAATCTGTCTTGATTATGCATTCAGTACATACTTGATCACTTGACAAGGTTATCAAAAAGAAGGGAAAAGCTAGGTGTAGGACTGTTACACTAAGAAAAAAAAAAGCAGTCAGAATTGAGGAACTAGATGTCATACAGATAAGCCCCAGCATCTTGAAGAAAGACCTTAGAGTCCCTGGAGCACTCTTGCCAGACCCCACCTGTAGGATCATCACAGCAAGCCTAGGGCAAAGCTGAAGAACAACACTGACCTCTCCCCATACCAAGGTGGACTGTGAAATGGATTACTACCATTACTTGGCCCCTGTACTGAACCCTCCATGAAGAATGAACAACATACTTACAAACCCGCAGAGTAAATTGTCAAGTTTTATTATTCCTTTATGAGTTCTCGAAATTATTCAGGAGCAATGTGCTATGAAAAAAGAGGGATTGATTCACCCCAATGAGAAAACTCCCAGAAGTCATCCCAGATGAGGTATAATTAAAACTAGAATTTCCTTTAACATGTATTAAGTTATATATTAATTGAATATATGCATCTTAGTAGAATATATATGCTATTAGTAGAAAAAATATATATAGTGTATATATATATTCTAATATATATATATATATATATATATATATATATATATATATACACATGTTAGCTGAATACACATGGTAACATATGCAAAGAGCAATTCATGTGTAAATGTATATACATGAATGAATTTTACCAACATGTATACAGTACAACCAGACAACAAACATGCAGATGAAAATATAGAAAATAACCTGTAACCAAGAATCCCCCCTTTCTCCTACCTTTTCACAAAGAGACCACTATTCTGATCTATACTGCCAGAGATTAGTTTGGAATATTGCTACGATTTATGGAAAAACAATCCTAAAGTATATATTATTTTGAATTTATCTTTTTTGATGGGGTGTGTCCATACAGTGCCTAAGGAGATGCAGCCTCCCTCGTCCTGAGTGGCCTGCAGCCTAAGGCAAAACTTTAAGTAAAGTGATTCAACAGAAAATGGGCTAAGATGGCGCCTGGAGGAAGCTACAAAGGCGTGGTTTTCCCATTCATTATGGGTGGGGAGACTGAGCAGTTTTTCCCTTTCTACCTTTAAAGGAGCTTTCTGCACACATGAATGGCTCATGTACTGGCCTGGGATTGGTTGTAAACTACATGCTAGTGATATTTATCTCTGATAGGCTAGGCTATTTCCCATGGGAATTCCCCTCGTAGCTTGGTGCTATATATATAATTGCTTGGAGAGAAATAAATGAGATCTTGCTTGACATATCTCCCAGCTCCGTGTGGTGATCAGGCTGTTGGTACTCATCATCTCTCCAAGCCCCGCCACTGTTGGGCTGGATTCCCAACACTTTTTCAACTAAATATTATAGATTCATCCAAATTACATGTATCAGTAATTTTAATATACCATAACTTATGTAACCATTCATTCCTTGGTGAACATTTGGATCATTTCCATATTTTCAATATTAAAAGTATTATTTCCATAAGATTCTTGTATATATCTTTTTGGGATACATAAAAACACACACATACACATATATATGTACTATATATACTGTATACATTTGCATTATGCATATATGTGTGTATATACATCTATACATAAACATATATATATATATATATATATATATATATATATATATATATATATATGGCTAGGCATATACAAAGGAGTTGGCTTGTTGAGTCATAAATATGGCAATGTTAATCTTTAGTAGATACTACCAAGCAGTTTCCCAAGGTGGTTTTACAAATTTCATCCATAAACAAAAATATGAGATTCTGTATTACCATCACCTGACAGTATCACATCTTTACATTTTTAGCATTCTTGTAGCTTTGTTCTGGCTTTTTATTGTGGCATTAATTTGAATTTTTCTAATGGAAAGTGAAAATAAGTAACTGTCTAACATGTATTGGTAATATTACCCCTTCTACAAATTTTTTTTATTGGTGCATTGTAATCATATATCACATTGGAATACAAGACTTGAGAGGATATACAAGCACACATCATCCAATTAGCCCTCATCCAGTCCCCATCCCATTCCCTCCCCCTCCCTCAATCCCATGCTTGTTTGGTGATTAACTTTGATACATTTGTTTATGTACCTCCTGCGTTTTAAAGAGGCTTCATCCTCCCCTATTCCATACCCTCTGATTGGTCACCTTAGTTGCTTCACTATAGGGCCCTTTCTATAGCTTGACCTCTTCCTGTTGCCCCTTTCCTCCTAGTTTTTGCTGATTAGGGGAAGCATCTGATTTTTATTTTCTGCGATATTTCTCTGTGCATGCGCGTTGCAAGTACCAGTCCCACTCTTGATGGCCCCAGTAGTGGCCTGGCTACCCGGTGGACTGATCCAGACATCGCTGGATCAAGCAGTGGCCTTGCCTCATGGGAGGCCCCAATTCTGGTCTCGCTGGCCCCCACACCAGTCTAACCCTTCAGCTGGCTCCGATCCTGGCCTCGGAGGCCCCAGTAGCGGCCTTGCCTCACAGCAGGCTTTGATGACGGCCATTGGCCTTGGCACCAGCCTAAGCCCTCAGCAGGCTCCAATTCCAGCCTTAGAAGCCCCAGCATTGGGCTAGCCTAACGGCAGTCTCCAATCCCAGCCTCACTGGCCCCAGCACCAACCTAACCCCTTGGCAGGCTCCATCCCAGCCTCGTAAGCTCCAGCACTGGCCTTGCCTCACAGCAGGCTCCGATGATGCCTACGCTGGCCCCAGCACCGGTCTAACCCCTTGGCAGGCTCCGATCCCGGCCTCAGAGGCCCCAGCACCGGCCTTGTCTCATGGCAGGCTCCAATGATGGCCATTGGCCCCGGCATCGGCCTAACCCCTCGGCAGGCTTTTATCCTGGCCTTGGAGGCCCCAGCACCAGCCTTGCCTCACAGCAGGCTCAGATCCTGGCCTCACTGGCCCCGGCACTGGCCTAACCCCTTGGCAGGCTCCGATCTCGGCCTCTGACGCCCTAGTAGTGGCCTTGCCTCATGGCAGGCTCCGATGTTGGCCATCGGCACCAGCACTGGCCTAACCCCTTGGCAGGCTCCGGTCGCTGCCTCGAAGGCCCCAGCACCAGCCTTGCCTCACGGCAGGCTCCAATCCTGACCTTGATGGTCTCAGCACAGGCCTAACCCCTCAGCATGCTCCGATCCTGGCCTCGAAATCCCCAGCACTGGTCTTGCCTCACATCAGGCTCCGAATCCGACCTCACAGGCCCCAGCACCAGCCTAACCCCTCGGCAGGCTCCAATCCCAGCCTCAGAGGCTCCAGCACCAGCCTTGCTTCATGGCAGGCTCCAATCCCAGCTTTGCTGTGTTCGTCGCTGGCTTCACCCCTCGGCAGGCTCCAATCTGAGCATCCTCTTCGCCCAACCAATTGTCCCACGTTCTCGAGTGTGCGTGGTGGTAGCATTCTGCCTCTGGGGTTATTATTACAAAGGTTCCAGGTGTAATACATCAGATCTCTGCCTCCCCTGAGTACTGGCCACTGCCATTGCCGCTACCTCCACCATTTCAACTATTTCCCAAGTTCTTTTTCCACTCTGAATGTTGTCCAGTGTTCCTAAGCGTGCGTGACGGTAGCATTCAACATTTGGTGTAATTTCTCCAAAAAAAATAAGGTTGGTAGGATCTGATTTCTGCTTCTCCTGAATATAAGTCTCCACCGCCATCGCAGAGACTGCTTTCAACACCGCCTTTCTCCTTAGTCTCCGCTAAACTCTGTCCTTATAGGTGATGTCCAAGATTCTTAACAATATAGAGAAACGGCAGTCCTCCTTCACGGGGAATTTTTCCATAAGTCCCAGTGCATTTGGATAAGTTTTGTCTTCATCTCCAGTATCCTGGCATCCGCCACGGCCTTCTTAACCCCTCTCCAATATTTTTATTTTTTCTTTTTCTTCAGTATGTGTGGTTTGAGGAGGTAGTGGGATCAGGTACTCAGTAGCACTGTGACCCGGCCTGGTTTCCTCATGGTTTCAGCGTGCTCCGCACTACTCTGCCTGGTGCCCAGAGTCCCACGACCCAGGCCCCAGCTGTTCTGGGGTTCCGGCATGCCCTGCGCAACCCCTGCCCAGGACCCATGGTCTTACTGGGCCCGGTTTCTCCAGGGGTCTGGCGTGCTACGCGCAGTCCGGCCCGGGGCCCCTACAAAATTTTTGTTGGTCTTTTCCCATTTTTTAAAAACTTTGATTACCTGCTTTTCTCTTATCAAATTATATGAGTTTTATACATTCTGCATGTAAATTTTTTGTTGATTATACATGTTGAAAAAAATATCTTTTTCCTTTCTGTGGCCTGTAGTTTTACCCTGTTAGTGGTATGATTTTATTAAACGACTTATAGCTTTTAATAAATTTTAATATGCATATCTTCATGTTTATGATTAATGCTAGTCTGTCATCTTTAAGAATCATTCCTACAATCAAGATTATAAAGAAAAATGCCCTTAGAATCTTCTAAACTATTTTATAGTATAACTTTTGAATTTAGTCTACTTTAATTATGTAATTTTTTATATGGAATGAAATAAAGATTTATTTATTCCCCATATGGATATGATTAACCCAGCACTGTTTGTGGACTGGATCATTCTTCATCACAGTACTTTTGCATCAACTTCATTATAAAGTATTATGTATTAACATGTGTCTGTATGTTTGGGGCCTTTCTATTCTTTGATTCATCTATCCTTATGCTAATTTATGACTGTATAATAAGTCTTTACATCTAATTAACATAATATCAACCATATGCTTTCTTGTTAAGATTATCATTTTCAATGTTCTTGACTATTTACATTACCACACAAGTTCAAAATTGTCTTGACGATTAAAAAATAAGGAATTTCTTATAGAGCTTTTAACTGAAATTTCATTGCTTGAATAGAAGTTAGGAGAAATTTGATATATTTTTTAAAAAGTGTTACAATTACCTTAAAAATATAAGAAAGAGCTCATTTAAATCAATAGCCTAACTATACAACTTAAGAAACTATAAAAAGAACCGACTAAATTTAAATCTAGCAGAGAAAGGAAATAATAAAGACTGCATCGGAGATGAATTAAACTTAAAATTAACATAAGTACATGCAGAAAATGAATAAAATTAAATTAAGTACAGAAAACAATAGAGACAAGTAATGGATCTCTAAGTTGGTCCCTTGTAAATATCATAATTACTATAATTTTATAGCAAAATTGCATGGGAACAAATTTTAGTACTGTATCCCATTCCATTACTCTCCTTTAAAGGATTTCTTAGCTATTCATTTATGTTTATTTTCTATACACTCAATATAAGCAAACTCATTTAAAAATGAGTTGGGAATTTCACTGGAATGTTATTGCATATGTATATTGGCTTTGAAAGTGTAATTATAATATTTTTATTTTACTGAATATACGAAACAAATGACATCTACTAATATGTCATATAATATTTATGTTATATTTTATATCCTTATATTTAAACTTGCACAATTTTTTTGAATTTTTGATTATTTTATTGCTATTATATTTTATCCCTTTCATTTTTATGTTTCTTACATATAGGAAAGCTATTAATTTTTATGTTAATATTCAATCTAATTGCTCTATCATATTACCTTATACTTTATAATAGTTTTAATTTACTCTGTTTGGCTGGGGATATAGCTATGAGATAAAATATCTCTGGATTCAGTTTCCAGTACCAAAAAGAAAAAAAAAGATATTTAGTGAATGAAATGCTATCACAATCTTCAGTTTTGAATGGCAGTGAATATTAAGTGAATAATCACTATTATCCTCAGAATTATAATTTTTCCAATGTTGTTTTATGCTGCCTTCCTGATGTAAACACTGTTCATCATAATTATGGCTTAATGTGTTTTGCTTAGAATAAATTGAAAATAATGTCTTCCTCTATTATTTTTTTATTCCAGATAATATAAGAATTACTTGTTCTCTAAAGGTATGTAGAAGTCTCTCTTAAAATCCTTTGGTACTAGTTTCATTATTAGTGGTAGATATTTATATCTTTTCAATACTTTCTTTAATAGTTTCTGTGTTATATTACATCTTGTATTGTTTATTTCATCCATCACATCAAATTTATCAGTCTATTCTATATTCTATCATACCCTTTTTTATTTTTGTTTTTAATTTTGAAACAGGGTCTCACTAAGTTTCCACATGCTAGCCTTGAACTTGTGATTCTTCTGTCTTTTTCTCTCAAGTACTGGAATACAGGTGTGCATTGTGCCCAGTTCTGTTTATATTTTTAGTACCTATGTACCTAGAAATTTAGCTCATCTTTTATTATACCTTGCCTTCTTTTTATTTTTTAGCTTTACAAATGATTCATTTATTTTACTTGTATTTTCACTTAAGTATGCTAATCAAGCCTAGTACATTTTAATTTTATTTTAATTTTTATTAATTTATGTTTTACTAATACTAATCTTTTGATTCTTTATTATTGAAGTTGTTTTGATCTTCTATTACTTTCTTTAGCCAAACTTTGAACCAACACAATATAAATTTTCTTCTATTTTTTTTTTTTTTTTTTTTTTTTTTTTGTGGTACTGGGTTCCTGGAAGCCCTTCTACCTCCGGGCTACACTCCCAGACATATTTTTATATTTTTATTTGGAAACAGGGTCTCCTAAGCCAGCACACGCAGCTGGCTTTGAACCTGCGCGATCCTCTTGTCTCTGCCTCCCAAGCACGGGGATTACAAGCGTGCGCCACCACGCCCAGCTAGTTTTTATATATTTATTATCTAAATGTCTTAGGATGTATAACTATGTTGCTACATCTAAATATGTTTTATAAGCATATCAGTATATCTAGAATGATTTAAACAGTAATAACAATATATATAGCTAAACTACACAATAAAGATAGCCCAAAAGTTGAGACTACAGTGAGTATAATTAAAGTTTTATGAAAATATAGACTGTCCAGAAGAAGAAAAGTGCTAATTAGAGAAACACTAAATTAATTAAGGGTTCATTTTGCAATCTTTAGGAAAGTCATTATCTTTTCCTAATAATAACACAATCTATGGGTAACAAGTTAATCTAGAGGAAATAAAAATATTTAAAATATATTTGATTAATTCATATATCAGAAAAGGCAAAAAATCAAAACCAAAGAGAAAGATTAAAGAAACGAGTAAATTAATCTACATACACTATGCCAGTGATAACATTAAAAGATGAGCAACTTCAGTCTGAGTGAAGACAAACATATTTTCTTTGCATAATAAACACTCATTAGCCAGGCACAGTGGCACTCGCCTGGAATCCCAGCACTCGGGAGACTAAGGCAGGAGAAGTGAAGGTTCAAGACCAGTATTTGGCAATTTAGCAAGAAAGATCCTGTTTCAAAAAAAAAAAAAGAAAAAAGAAAATGTGGCTATGGGTGTGGCTTAGAAATAAAACACCCCCGCATTCAGTCCCAGTACCACTAAAATAAAAAAAAATAAATACGTAAATATATAAATAAGTGACACACTTTAAATGGAAGAAAAGATAAAAGTAAAAGGATATGTCCTGCATCATTAAGAAAGAATGAATAACTATATTAAAATCATATGAAAAGACTAAAGCAAAAGGCATCACTGAAAATGCAAATGACATTTTATATAAAAAGTTGAACCCAATAAAAATATATGCCAATATTATATCTCTGTATACCAAAATATAGTACCAAAGTATACAGATAAATTAGTGATATAATTAAATAAAAATACAGAAATCCAGCCAGGTGTTGAGACATATGCCTACAATACCAGTACTCAGGAGGCTGAGACAGGAGGATTTCAGGTTCAAGGCCAGCCATAGCATTTAGCAAGAGCCTCAGCAACTTAGGGAGACCCAGGGGAAAGCTCAGCAAGTACTGTGTGCATGTATGCCATTATCTCTATGAACTACATTACGATGTGAAACTATAACGTGCCAATAAGTGTATGAAAATAAAAATAAAAAGGCTGCCGGTATAGCTCAGAGGCAAAATGCCCCTGAGCTCAATCAGAAGTAGAAAAAACACACAATGATATTAGGAAATTTTGCCACATTTCTTTCAATTACTTGCTCAGAAAATGAGACAGAGAATCAAAAAGTATATAAAATGTCCGAAAGTCACCATTGTTAAAAAGATATAGCTGACACAAGAACCGTTCTACCTAACAACAGTAGAATATACCTTTGCTCCAAAGGTACATGAAATATTTAACAGGTAGCCATCTGGGACCATTAAGCCAAAAGTTTGAAAATTATTGAGAATGTTTCTTGGCCTGAATGGAATTAGGCTGCTAGTAAAGAACAACATCATCAGAGACAACAAAGAAATTTCTAGCATTTTAGCAATTAAACCAGCCCATTAGATAAATTGCCTGTGAAATAAGGTATTTTGAGCTAAAATAGAATGGACGTAAAACAGAACTTGTAGAATGCAGCTAAAGAGTGTTCAGTGAAATTTATAGACTTACATACTTATTGTGATAAGGAAAAAAGTCTAAACATTAATAATTAAAGAAACCATTTCAAGCAGTTAGGAAAACATCAGCAAGTAAAATAGAAGAAAATAAATAATAAAGGCAAGATGATGAACAATGAAATAAAAAAATAAGTGGTCTATAAAGGGCTCAGCAAAACATATTTTGTTCTTAAAAGTTAAAAAAAAGGAAAGAGAAGAGAGAGATCACTAATAAAATGACCAAGAAAAAAGGAGAGAAATCACCAAGTTAAGAATTGGACAGTGGAGCCAAGTGTAATCCCAGTACTTGGGATGCTGAGACAAGAGGATTGCAGGTTCGAGGCCAGCCTCAGCTACTTAGTGTGGCCCTCTGCAACTTAGTGAGACCTTGTCTCAAAATAAAGAATGAAAAATAGGGCTGGGGGTGTGGCTTAAACATATAATGCTCCTGGATTCAATCCCCAGTACCGCAAAAAAAAAAGAATTGAATAATATGACATTACTATATATTCTATAAAAATAAGAACATAAGGAGATAGTATGATAGCCAAATTTATTCCAACAAGTCAAACATTTATATTGTGTATGTACTGAAGAATGAGGGAGAGAGGTGAGGAGAAGAAAAAGGAGGCTTGGTGAAGATATTAGTTCAAATAACACTATGTCCAAATATGAAGGTATCATTGCCAAACTCATTAACATGCATTGGGGTATTTAGATGGTGTGTATGTTTGTGAGGGAAAATAAAAATATATTGAATTATTTTATATAACCCAGTACTGTTCTACCTCCAAGCTACATCCCCAGCCCTTTTTATTTTTTATTTACTTATTTATTTTTTAAACTGGATCTCACTGTCACTAATGGTAGATTCAAGCCTGCATTTCTCCTGTCTCAGCTTTCCAAGAACTGGGATTACAGGCATATGCCACCATATCTGGCTGACAAGGATATTTTTAAAAATACAAATTATATACCAGTAACACTCATGATCATAAATGTAAAAACTCTAAGCAAACCTGGCATGGTGGCACATGCCTATAATCCTAGTACTTGGGAGGCTGAAACAGGAGGATTGCAGGTTTTATGCAGCCTCAACAACTTAGTGAGATCCTGTTTCAACATAAAATAGGGCTGGGTGTAGAGCTTAGAGATAGGAAGTCCCTATGCTCAATCCTCAATAACACACATAACACACACACACACACACACACACACACACACACACACAACACACACACACACACACACTCACACACACAATGTTACTAAATCAAATCCAATTTGAAAAAAGAGTACAACATGATCAAACTGTTGTATTTGCAAGAAAGCAAAGACAGTGCAACACTAAAGAAATCTTTGATGCAAGACTCCTTTTTCCTGGCCAGGTCCTTCTTTCAGGTGAGCCATTTGCCTAATTTGCTTCTTGATTTTACTCATAATTTTTATTTTGCTTTTCTTGAGTTTTCATCTGTAAAACTGTATGGAGGATCCTCAGAAGAGTGGTAATAAACCTACCATGTAACACAGAAATACCACTTCTGGGTATCTACCTAAAAGAATGGAAACCAAACTACCAGACTAATGCAGGCATATCTATGTTCATAGCTGCGCAATTCACCATTGCCCAACTATGGAACTAGCCAAGATGTCCATCAACAGATGAATGGATTACAAAACTATGGGATATGTACAAAATGAAATTTTAATTTTACTCAGTCATAAAGAAGAACAAAATTATGTCATTTTATGTATTATCATGATTTCCTTTCTCTTGACTTTCAAAAGCCTTCCTTAGTCTCAGATTGGTATGTCTATTAACCACAATTCCAAATCTCCCTTTAACAATACCCAGGCAGCCTTGCATAAACAGCATTGAGCATATGACTCGTGATGAATCAGTTTTTTTTTTTCTTACATACTTTTATTGGTGCATCGTACCCTTAGGTCTTAATATAGTTCAGAGTGATAGTGACATCCCTCCCGGTAGCACTGGGTGAGCCCCGTCCCCAGATCCATCCTCTCTCCCTCCCCCTCCCTATTTTTGGTATTGAAGTTGGTATTCTCACAAATGTACATGATGTCAGTGGAAGTGGTTCCTCCATTGATTCTCCCTCGCCCCCTCCCTTCCCCTAGACCTCATTTCACTGGGTTTTTTACTCTATCTAACATCCCTCTTGTATCTCATTACTCCCTACCTTCCACAAGTGAGAGAAAACACATTACCTTTCACTTTCTGTGATGGGCTAATCTCACTTAACATAATGATCTCCAGGTCCATATATATTCCTGGAAATGGCATAATATTGTTTTTCATTGTTGCTAAGTCTGATCAAGTTCTTGAGTTCTCTAACTTAGGAATTTCTTTTGTGGGTGTGAAGGCAATTTCTACATTGCTTTCCGTTCTTCCGATCTGTGGGAGCTGATCGACTCCTGTTTCCATCTAAGCTTATATTAATAATGAAATTATTTCCGTAAATATTAAACATTACCCAACAAGTGACATAGTCTTAGGTAATAACAGATGGGAAAAACAAACTGAAAGGAAAGCTTAATGTGCCTGCTCTCTCCTGATGCTTGCAGTCCTGTGGAAACAAGTCTGAGGAATAACAATTATCAGTAAATTACAAACAAATAAGTTCTTGCTTCAGGTTCTGATTTTTATAGAAGTTAGGAGAACAGATACACAAGAGTTTAAAACTGAGGTGGTCATAGCTTTGTAGCAAGGGTGACTTTTGTTGTGACTCACTGAATATTTCCATATTGCACCTCAAATAGTCTTTACCAGAAAGATTTTGAGGGATAATGTATTCCGGTTAGCTCTGAACTCCCAAGTCTCAATGGTCAAAGTTTTTCCCATGGAAGATCAACTTTCCTTCACTTCCAGATGTCTCACCTGATTGTTTTGGCTTCAGCTGGTGGAGCCAAATCCTTCCAAACTGCAGCACACTTTCTTAGGATATTGTAGTGGCGGGAGAAAGAGACCACAAAATGGGACATTGAGTTATGCTGTAGTGGTTGGGGCAAAGACTCCATAAAGTTGGTCGAGTGACAGCAAATAATTTAGAGACCGAGGAATTGGACTAGGAGATACAGATGAAACAGAACATCCGAGGTGGCTTAGGTAGTACCAGATACGCTCATACAGTCTGAGACTGCCTGTTAACCTCAATATATTCCACATTGTTTCGTAATTTTATTGGTGAACTCTAATCATATATCAGAGTGAAAATCAAGGTCATACAAACATGCACACAGGTCTTGATGTGATTCCCTTCAGGTCCCACCCTGCTACCTAACCATCTCCATACATAATAATGAAATGGTTCGAGATACCTTCATACATAGGCGTAGCATAATATGAATTGAATTTTTTCATTAAGTCTAAAATTTTTCTTTTTTTAATTTATTGGTACATTGTAACCATACACTTAACTGAGGTTCAGGATGGTAGAGGTATAGTTGCATACACATCACTCATTCTGCCCTCCCCCAACCCCACCCCATTCCCTCCCTCCCCCTTCCCTTTTTCTCACACTCAGCATAGTGATTGACTGTCATCAGTGCTTCCTTTTCCCTCCCCCAACCCCTTCCACTATTCTAGTGGCCACTTTTCTCAATTATCTAAAGTCCCTTTTGTTTCCTAATTTCTCTCTCGCTTCCACATATGAGCATTCAACCCTTGACTTTCTGAGACTGGCTTCTCTCAGCATAATATTCTCTAGTTCCGCTCACCTTACTGAAAATGACATAATTTTGTTGTTCCTTATGGCTAAGTAAAATTCCATTGTGTATAGATACTACAGAGTATAGTCTCATTAGTGAATTTGATGATTTTCAATTTAATACTTAAGAACACTCTTAGATTGACTCTCGCTTAAAATTTTTTTGCAGATTTCCTATTACTACCTTTTAATATCTGGGGCAAAACATGACATCCTATCAGAGCAAACAAGGTTAATATAATCAGTAATTAGTTTTCCAGAAAATATATCCTAAATTAAAAATTTGAATATATTAGCAAGAACAGTGCTAATGCTTATCTTTATCAAAACTGTTTTACCAGTTTCATCTCATTTGTATAGCACTGATTAATTTTTGAGTGTCCTATGTACTTTTTAGAAATTATAAGACTTGGTGTGATAAGTAAAACTGGATTCTTTTTAATTGGTTACAAAAAATATTCATTGTAAAATAAATATTTAGGAAGCAACCAAATTGGAGAGTGAATGGTTAGAAATAAAGATCAAGCCGGGCGTGGTGGCGCACGCTTGTAATCCCAGCATTTGGGAGGCTGAGACCGGAGGATCGCGGTTCATGGACAGCCTCAGCTACTTAGTGAGGCCCTCTGCAACTTAGTGAGACCCGGCTTCAAAATAAAGAATAAAAAATAGGGCAGGGGGTGTATCTTGGAGGTCGAATGCCCCTGGGTTCCATTCCCAGACCCACAAAAAAAAAAAAAAAAGATCAAAATGAACAATATGCTAATTGGTTTTACAAGTTGTGTTAACACTTTATATCAAAGTTACAATACCGGAAATTATGTCATTGCCATAAGAGATGGTTATTTCCAATGAGCATCTTCACTAAATCTTGTTTAGAAAATGGATTCAAATTTAACTTGCCACTCAGGGCTCTTAGCAAAGCTTGGAAGGAGCTGCCTTTCATTACTCTCCGCTCCACAGTCCCAGTGGGCTGTGAGAAATATCTTGTTCTTTTGACCCTTGGCATGATATTCAAAGAAGCTGTCAATGCTTGGGCAGAGCACTTCCATTAGGAAAAGTGTGTACTTGGATGAGGCCATGGTCACTCTTCCAGAGTAACCAGAGAAGTCCCTGGGAGGGTGCTTCCTGGCTGGTGCTAAAGAGCAAGGCAGGAAGCAGCTTGAGAGGCAGAGGGGTGCTGAGAACAAAAGCTTCCTTCTTCAGTGGCTAGCAAACATCTCAGCACATGTGCAAAATTACTTCATTATCATCCTCTTTGATCCTTGCCAAAGGAGTATAGAACTCTACTGTGTCTACTTTTTTTTCTTTTTCTTTCTTTCTTTCTTTTTTTTTTTTGGTACTGCAAATCTAACTCAGAGACATTCTACCTCCAACCTATACCCCCAGCTCCCCAGCCCTTTTTATTTTTTGTTTTTGAAACAGGGTCTCCCTACATTACTGAAAATCTCCCTAAATTGACAACACTGTCCTCAAATCTGTGGTCCTCCTACCTCAGCCACCACAGCTAGTGTGTCTAAATTTCTAATCCACATTATAGGTAAATTTCTTTTCTTTCTTTCTTTTTTTTTTTTTTTTTTTTGGTGGTACTGGGGTTCCTGGAAGCCCTTCTATCTCCAGGCTACACTCCCAGACCTATTTGATTTTTGGAAACAGGGTCTCTTAAGCCAGAGCGGCTGGCTTCGAACCTGCACGATCATCCTGTCTCCGCCTCCCAAGCGAGGGGATTACAAGCGTGCGCCACCACGCCTGGCTTATAGGTAAATTTTTAAACCCATAGGTACTAGATTTTTAATAAGTTCTTCAGCTTTTTCTAATGCATAGTGAAGTTTAAAGACTGCCTTGAATTTAGAACCTAAAGGTTAACAGGTTTTCCTCTAGAGAGGTTAGGAGGATAGGCTCTGAGATGATAATCTACCTGAATTTAGTGCCTATATTGAGATAATAATCTATATTCCTTATAAGCCTTTACCTTGGCAGATAATAGGTGCTTGATAAAAGCTGACTATGTAATGACAATTGTCAAGCCCAGGCTCCAGATTTTCACTGCCTTTTCTCCCTGTGTGCTACCTTTTAATAACTCAATTCTCCTGTAAAAATTCTCTCTGTGATCATGTTAACCAAATTTCAAATCTGCAGAATTTGGATGTAATAGCCGAATAAAAGTTAAGTTTTCTGCATTTTCTCAGACCTGTTTATTTAAGTGTGATAACCTAGAGTTTCTTAATAAGAATCATCTCTGCTCTGCTGTGTTCAGTGTCAGCATTTGAATTGTAAGCTGAATTTCCCCAAAATAAGTGGGACCTCATGTCGTCAGCAGTACAGGATTCTTTGAGGTTTCAAAACAAGTGAAGACAAATTAGATCTCAGATGGACAAGGAATGAAGGAACAAGCTGAAAACTGAAGAAAACTAGGGAAAGGAGAAAAGCCTATTTTCAAGCAAACAAATCCTTTATGGTTACAATAGATTGCATTATGTAAATACTTCATAATACCCCAGACTTCAATAATTAATTGAAATTCCATGAAATAAATACCATGAACTTCAGACAAAACATGTCTTATATATAATACTATCAATAAAATTTTCAAACTCTATAAATAAAACTTTCAACAATTAACTTTAGATAAAATTATGCCATTGTGCTCAAGATACAATAGTGAGTTCTCAGACAATTCCAATCTGTTAGGTCTTAAAGTCCCCAAGGCTGAGAAACTTCTAGAGCAGTAATATATTTCTTATATTATCTTCACCTTCTAAAATGCATTTTCAGTTTTTCTTCTCTGCTCTTAGACTATTGAAAATCATTACCCTTGCAGCAAGACTAATTTTTGTACCATTACAAATACTGACATTTATTCTTAATGACTGTGTGTGGAAGCCAAAAAGCAATTGCAATTGATTTTTTGTAGAAAGTTCTTTTGGTCACAATTATAGCATTTGTGGAAATTTAAAATCTGAAATTGTAGATGTTTCTGAAGATGAATTCTCAATTAGCAATAAAACACAAAAAGCAGGTCTTTAAAAAATCAGATCTAGTAGTTGCATCTAATTCTGTCTCCCAACATATTGTTAAGTTTCCCCAAAATTCCAATATAAAAACGTTTTCTTTTCTTTCAAGGACTACCTCTCTACCTGTAGCCAAGCTTTTCTTGCATCCCGAGTTCCTAAAACAAATTATCTTGTTAAAATAAAGTTTAAGCATCGATTTCATATAAATTCCCCACAGTCTGCCTTGAATTTTTAAATGTGACTCTTTCCCTGAAGCACTTTAGTGCTATTATTTCTTACTGAAGTGACTTTTAAACTCTCTAATGTACTTCCTGCCAGCATCCTTGCATTTTCCTTATCTTCATTCTTCTTACCTGGGTTAGGGGAGGCTCAAATATTTAATCAGGAAGATAAGGAGTACTATGATTCTTTGTTGTTGCTGTTTTTAAACATTGATCCCTATTTATAAACAAATGTGGTCTCTAGAAATGTTTACATTTCCTTTTTTTCTTTCTTTTTCTTTTTTTTTTTTTTTTTTTTTTGGTGGTACTGGGGTTCCTGGAAACCCTTCTACCTCCGAGCTGCACTCTCATACCTATTTTATACTTTTTATTTGGAAACAGGGTCTCTTAAACTAATGAGGCTGGCTTCAAACCTGTGCGATCCTCCTGACTCTGCCCCAAGCATGGGGATTACAAGCGTGTGCCACCACGCCGGGTGACATTTCTTACAGATACAACAAAGTCAGTTCTTAAAGATTTGTTGAAATTGCTGCCTTGGTCAAAGCTTAGTCAGCACTTCTGATGAAGTTTGTTAGGTTTTGTTTTTATAATACTTGGAACTAAACCCAGGGTCTCACATATACCAGGCAAGCATGGAACTATATCCTCAGCCATTCTGATTTAAATTGCTTTTTTTTTTTTTAGACACAGCTTTACTTTGGATCCTACTGCTTCAGTCTCTGGAGTACTTAAGATTACAGGTGTGTGCCACCACACCCAGCCCCATTTGCTTTCTTATTTTTTTTAATTTATTTTATTATTATTATTATTATTTGTGTGTGTGTGTGTGTGTGTGTGTGTGTGTGTGTGTGTGTGTGTGTTTGGTACTGGAGTTCCTGGAAACCCTTCTACCTCCAGGCTACACTCCCAGACACACACACACACACACACACACACACACACACACACACACATATATATATATATATTTTTTTTTTTTTTAAAACAGGGTCTCTTATGCCAGCAAGGCTGGCTTCGAACCTGCGCAATCCTCCTGTCTCAGCCTCCCAAGTGCGGAGATTACAAGCGTGCACCACCATGCCTGGCCCCATTTGCTTTCTTAATGCACTTATCACATGGCGCTGAAACAGGGGTTTCTTGAGAGAAAACCTGGTGAGTACTTGTCTACACCCCCAAAGGGGCTGGAACTCAGAAGGGAGAAAGAAAAGTGCTGTGGACGAACACCCCATAGGAGTGGTCGGAACTCCGGGGTCCAGTAGCTGCCTTCAGGGTCACTACCCGAGTGTCGCCCGAGCCAAGTGCCCATCAGTTGCAAACTGCTTTCTCCTAGAGTCCATGAGATCTGCCAGAAAAGAGGTACAGGTCACCCCTAGGGGCCTGGTCAGCCATGATTGTCCAGCAGAGGCCTTCAGGTCACTACTCCAGAGTCGCCCAAGCCACATGCCCTCAGATGCACTCTGCCTTCTCTCAGAGCCAACAAGACCTGCCAGAGAGAACAGCTCCCCAAAAGGGGAGGGGGTCCGGAGTGGGAAAGTCCCCTTTGCCATTGAGTAAGGCAAAGACCTGACTGCTTGCAAATCCATTTTGGTTAGGGTGACTTCCAAGGAGAATTTGCATAGGGTATTTGCAAGTCCTTTGAAGGGTCTACTTTCAGGAATGCCAGACTTGCTCAGTGGGTTTATTGATTAGTAAACAGATGGCTTTTGTGAAGCTCTGGCCTTCTTATCTCTGAGCCTTTGGAATTTCAGGTATTTGTTGACTCTCAGGAAAGTCAGGAAACTCAGGAAATTAACTTTTTTCTACAGTGGCCTTTTCCCTATCTGCCTATTTTCTTTCTACCTCCTCAGCGCTACAAGTCCTGCTCATTTATCTGCAGTTTTCATTTATCTGCACTCTTTATTAGACTATAGAAGATATCTTCCTTGTGCCAAGCACAATCTATGGTATATAGAAGATACTTAACAAACATTCAGCAAATTAACAATGAAAGTCCCTTTTTGTTTGCCATGGAGTAACTGAGGAGAAAACAGGCCTAAAGTAAACCTGAAGCCAGGCATGGTGGCGCACACCTGTAATCCCCGCGCTTGGGAGGCTGAGACAGGAGGATCACACAGGTTCGAAGCCAGCCTCAGTACTGAGGCTCTCAGCAACTTAGTGAGACCCTGTTTCCAAATAAATGATAAAATAGGTCTGGGAGTATAGCCCGGAGGTAGAAAGCCTCTGGGTTCTACCCCCAGTACCACCAAAAAATAAATAAATAAATAAATAAAGAAAGAAAGAAAGAAAGAAAGAAAGAAAGCCTGACATGTAACAATGTTATCATTGGTATGCTGTCTTCTTAAATGCTCCCCATTATGTTGGGGGTGAAATGTGCGTGGTGTGCAGTGGTGTGCGTGGGGAGAAGTAATTCCCCCACCACCACCACACAAACAGACAAACGGTGGATTCTTGTCCTAAGCTAAGAATAAATATTCATCACCTGGACAGCTGCTGAAGATTTAAAGAAGTTTATTACAAAGATAGAAATACAAAGATAGTTACAGCCCTGTGCCTAGGGAGGCAGGCGGGCGGGGGGGGGGGGGCAATTCGAATGAAAATGCCAAAGAACTCCAGTTTACTGAGTGTTTATCCTGCCCAAGTCCTAGGCAGGTCCTTTGATCTGGAGATATGCTACCCCTTATCTCCAACCCTGGTTCTGCTGTCTCCAGCCAGATTTGGGGCTGGAGGGAGAGCCATCCTGTTTCCAAACACAGGCCTATATCTTTTGTTTCATCCCCCAAGATGTGTGAACTTGTTTCTCCAGGATCTGGGATTTCCTCCCCTCTCTGGCTCCAACCTTCCTCTTTTACAAATGGAAATTACAAGTCTCTGCTAGCTAGCCCTGGCTTTCTTTAGTATAAAAGATATATTTTTAAAATTGGACTTCTTTCCCAATACTGATACATTAATAAATTTTAAAACCTCTTCCCAATACTAGTACACCCATAACATATGAGAATTGAACTGCACACTGTCTAGAATTATTGTCAGCGCTGAATGTCTAATAATATATGATTTCTGCTGTCCTTTCAGATCACTTGAAAGGAGGATCAAAAAGCAAGCTAGGCATACACACTTGAACATTTTCATAGATGTACATATAAGCTGAAGATGAGATTGATTTTACATCAAATTGATTCACTGTTTCTACTGAGCATGTTTCAGGATGAGGTTGACATTTGGATTAGTGGGCTGGCAAGCAGATTGCCCTCCCCAATGTAGGTGGCTCACATCTAGGCTGTTGAAGGATGAGTAAGAAAGGATGTTTTCTTTCTTAGAATGGAATAAAAGACTGGCTGTCTTCTAGCTGGAACATCGGCCTTCTCCTGCCTCAGGACTGGGACTCAGACTGGTGCTAGCCCATCGACACACCTGAATCTCCAGTTCTCAGTCTCCGAGACCACGTGAGCCAATTGCATGTACATATACATCCAGACTAATACAACCAGAAATTAATGAAAGGGAGAGAAAGTAGCAAGGAACTGGAGGGAGGGAGAAAATCAGACAGACTTCCAATTTTAGACTGGCACTATTTTGATTTACCAATTATATAAAATCAAATGTTGAATATAATTATGAATCCCACCAAATCTATAACTAGAATGAAAATAGATCTGATGTGTACAAGCTTGTGTGTGTGTGTGTGTGTGTGTGTGTGTGTGTGTGTGTGTGTGTTAATGGGGCTTGAGCCCGGGGGCATTTTACCTCTTAGTTACACCGCCAGCCCTATTCTATTTTCATTTTGAAATAGGACCTGGCTAGGTTGATAAATCTCACAACTTGCTGAGACTGTCCTTAAAAATGTGATCCCCCAGTCTCAGCCTCCCAAGTACTGGGATTACAGGCATGCACCACCATGCCTGGCTAATGAATCTGATTTCTGATCAAAATTATGTGCAACACACTACCTCGAATAAGAAAAAGTTAAAAAAAACAGGAATGTGGAAATAGTTGGTTGCCTGGGTGGCATGCAAGGCCACATTTGAACACCAGGGGTCAGTAAGGTATTCATTTATTTAAAAATATAGTGGATCTAAATTCTTGCTGTAAGGAAAAATGTGAAAATGTCAATTAGCAACACTTAGTACATGTCTGCTTTATGTAGATCTTTGCATATGTTGGGAAAATTTTCTAAGAAATAATGTTCACATATTAGAGGCATTACAATGTAATAATTTAATGTTGACCAGCTACATTGCGAATGCTCAAGAGCTGCACATGGCTAGTGACTACTGGATTAGATATGCAGGCATGGAATATTTCTATCATTGCAGAAAGTTCTTTAGGCTAGCACTGAACCACAGAAAGAGCTAGAATAAAAACAGACCCCTTGAGAAGATGTGCCGGAGAAACTGAGCCAGAAAAATATGATGTCAGCAAACAAAAAGAGTTTCAAGAAGATAATAATAGAGCTGAGGTGTCATTCTGTATTTAGGAAATCTCCTTCAATAACTTTATTCAGTGCCTCCTTACCTCCTGATATTCTAATAGGACCTCATGATTTTTCAGAGGGAAATATTAATATTAAAAAATGTACTGAATTGTAAGACATGATAATATTCAATATTGGTTAGTTAGCATAAAAGTACTTCCAGTTGAAATTTTTTAGCATGAACTACAAAAATTTTGTTAAAATAAAAACTAAACTGGGCAAGTTTACCACACCTGCAATCCCAGCTACTCAGAAAGCTGAGGCAGGGAGATCACAAATTTTCAGCCAGCATCCACAACTTAGACCCCTGACTCAAAATTAACAAATAGAAAGGTCTGGGAAGATACTAATATGGTACCTGACAATAACATCAACTACTGTGTACCCTCTGTCAGGCATCTTATTCATATAAGACATTTATTGGTGACTCTGACAAAAGCACGTCAGTGGGGAAGCAAGGCCTAAAACTAAATAGTAAAGTAGAATGAGGGTCAATAGAGTAAACAAAGAATTATCAAGTATAAGCTATTTTTTTTTTCCTGCGATACATGATCTCTTTGTTTTGCTTAGGCTGGACTCAAACTTGTGATCCTCTTGCCTCTGCCTCCCTAGTAACATGAATTGCAGGTATATTTTTACTATCTCCAGCCCTATTTTATTTTATTTTTATGTTGAAACAGGGTCTCAATAAGTTGCTGAGTGCCTCACTAAGCTGCTGAGGCTGGTCTAGAACCTGTGTTCCTTCTGTCTCAGCCACCCAATACTTAAAAATGTCCTTTTAAGAGGATGATAGAGACAAGAAGGAAAAAATTATAGTCCACTGGAAGACCAAGAATTTGTTTCACTGCATGTCTACTTTAAGATTAATAGATGAGCCTCAGAACTGGTTGACAAATCCTATGTAATGGAGTACATACCTTTCCAGGTTTCTGTACATTTGTGTCTTTTTCTATAGATTGCTTTGCATATCTTTAGCTTAATTGAATGAGAAAATTTAAAAGTAAAGATAAAGGAGGTGAAAACTAATTGAGAAAGGTTCCAGGTAACGTGGATAAATAAGGGAATCAGAAAGAGAGAGGGAAGGCAATCATAAGAAAGAGTATAAGAGCCACAGTCTTGTTCATCAAAGGGGAGGAAGACCAATGAAGAGGCAGTCCTGAGTTCATGAAATTTTGCAACATTGAACACAGATATTCACATTTTTCTCCATTACATTAATGCTTTCTCCAAATATTTTTTGACCAAATACAGTCTCCACATAGAAAATAATATCTGTGAAATAATATGGTAAATTTGTAGAATATATTTGTAAACACATTATAAACTAATCACTACTTATTGAGTACTTATAAGTAGATTGTGTTTAGTGCTGTTTAATTATTTGTACATATGTTAATTCATAAGAAAGCCCAAACTATGCAAAACGAGATCTAGATGCAGTGTAACCCTAATGACTTAAAATATTTAGTACATTTGGGAATCTTACTTTATTTTGTTACTCATGATGCATAATTTATTTTCAAGCTTTTCCCACTATGTCCAAAGTGCTTATTGTACTTTACAATAAGCAGTCACAGTTCCTAGGAAGCCTGCTTAGTTATAATGTGGTACTGTTTCCTTTAACCTACTGATTTTACTCTAAATTAAATGTTTAAAAATTAATTTATTATTCTGTTATTGTTCTGATTGTTCTTTAATAAACCAAATAATAATAAACCCTAACATTTATTAAATAGTTAGCAAACAAGAAAGTCTTATATTGTGTTATTTAACCTTTACAATTATTTTTAGATGTAGGTACATTATTCTCTTATTTTATAATCTTATTTTATAAATGACTTAATATGTGCAACAAGCTTAAGTCTCCAAAATTATCCAGTCCTTTATCTTATAGTTCTACATTGCCATCAGTCAAAACAAACATACATATTGGTGTCTAAGACACGGAGATGTAGTGAGATGTAGTGCTAAAAACAGTGATATTCTTTAACTCCTTTCTTCTGGGGTGAAGTATAAAGAATAACACAATTAATAACTTAATTACAATAATTAATATGAAAGCTCATAACTGGGCTGGTGGTAGCAAAGGATTCTACAAGAATTTTCAAAACTAAAGTAAAAACAATTGTAAGGAAAATAAGAGACAAAAATGATTTGAGATACTATTGGCGAAGCAACTGATTCATCATTAAGTGCTAATTCTTTCTGCATTGGTATAATATGCTGAAGAAAAAGTATGCTTTCTTTTTTACTTATAACCATTTAAAATGATGGATTGAGATGCTTCACTTTGCCAACTGGTATTTCCTGTGCCAACTGAGATGCTGCTGCTCCTGCTGCAGGGTTTTGGTTTCCACTGACTGTCGATTCACTCAGGACTTGCTCTCTCCATCAACTGAGGTGTTGAGGGAGTGGTCCTGCCAGGGATGCCCTCACCTTGGGGGAGAGTTGCCCACAGAGAGGTGGGGAGCAGACGTAGCCTGAATCCAGTCTGGAAGACTTCACTGATTATGGGGGTTGAGTGTGGAAGGAGGATGGAGGGGTGTTCTCAGGCCATCACTACTAAAGTAATATTCACTTAGTAAAAGAAAATCCAACTGAAAACCCAGTATTTTTATTTTTTCTGAAAGTTTTCCTCATTCTTGATCAGGTGAAAAGATTATGGCTGTCATTTCTGTGGAGAGTCATCTATTGAGTGACTATTTTACAAAATGTATAATGGCAAGTTAACTTTTTTCTTTAGGTGGATTAAGAGATAAAGGAGCAATCAGGGTGAAAGGTAGGGCAATTTCTGTATCACTAGAGTGGCATGATAATTTCCTGGGAAATTGTACACTAACTTTGTTTTCATTTATTTTTGTATTTTATCCAAATAAAACAAAAATGTAACATATCAAAACTCTCTCATCTTCTTGAATTTTCTTCCCAGTAACTTAACCCTTTAAATTTATATTTTCCTACCTAATTTACAAATAATGTATGAACAGTAATGCCTTATAATTGATCAGATTTAGATATTCTCTAAACATTAACAGTTTTAATATGAAAGATGTTATTTGTTTGTTTGTTTGTTTGTTTGTTTGTTTGGTGTTACTGGGGTTCCTGAAAACCCTTCTACCTCCCGACTACACTCCCAGACCCATTTTATACATTTATTTGGAAACAGGGTCTCTTAAACCAGCGAGGCTGCTTCGAACCTGCTGCATGATCCTCCTGTCTCCCCCTCCCATGCATTGGGATTACAACCATGCCCCACCATGCCTGGCAAAGTTCATGTTGTTTATATCCATAACCATGATTCTGGAAAGTCAGAGAGTACCAGAATGATATTTCTTTCTTTTCTTAGAATTAATATTTAGGAAACTTCTAAAGGTTTTTTTTTTTTTTTCAGTACTGGGGATTGAACCCAGGGCATTCTACCTCCAAGTTACATACTCAGCCCTAATTTTTATTTCTTATTTTGAAACAGGATCTCACTTAATTGCTGAGGGCCTCACTAAGTAGCTGAGGTTGGCCCCTAACCCGAGATCCTCCAGTCTCAGCCTCCCAAGTACTAAAATGACAAGTGTGCGATAGGATGCCTGGCTAAAGTTCCTAATTTTTTTTATGCATTTACTTACATATTCTCATATTCTTCAGTCTTTCTGTTCAATGCATGTACCTCCACCTAGTTTGAGTTGGCGCTCTCAGAGCCTGCTATGCCTTACCATTAAGCAATGCCTCTTTCTATTTCGAATGCCGTGAAACCTTGTTTATTGGGTTCCAGGAAATGTTTGTTTGTTTTATTTTGCAATACCAGGAATCAAACCAAAGACCTCATTCATCCTAGGCAAGTGATCTGCCACTGGACATGGCCCTAACCCCAGGAACATTTTTGTATTGCTTCCTCCCTAAATATATCACATTTCTTAAAACTTCCTAAGCAGGATTATATAAAATGTTTTGGTTTGGTTTGGTTAAAATAAGTTCATAGAAAATAACCTTTTGAAAAAACTTCCACACTTAATAATGATTTGTATTTTCTCATACTGATTGATGGCTTGGCTCCATACAGAATATTGGATGGGAAGTTATCTTTCTCTAGAAATTTGAATATACTACTCTACTGTCTCCTGAATGCCATTGCCGCTATTGACAAACCTGTTACACTATCAGCACAATCCTTCTTGCTGTTGTTTTTAGTCCAGTGATTTTATTAGAATTTCACTTTTTCCCACCAATGTCACTTGTCTGGTTCAAGATTCATTTCAAAGTTCCATATTGTATCCAGTTGTCATAATAGCTCCTTAGTCTGCTACATTCTTACCTAACTATTCCTTGGTCTTTATTTGTCTTTCATAAATACAACACCTACGAAAAGTACTGACAATTGAATAGAATATTCAGTATTTTTTAGAATATTCCTTAATGTGGCAAAATACCACAGAATTATATCAGTATCTCTTATTGCACTAATAGAAGACGTAATGTCTGCATGTCTTATTGGTGATATTAACTTTCATTGTTTCACATTGGCACCTGCCAGGATACTTCATTATAAGTGCTATCATCCCTTTGTAATTAATACCTATTCTGTGCCTGTATTCTTTTAGACTGTATAGAGAAGCTATTTCTTATATTACTTATTTTACTTTGATACACTAGTTTAGCATTCATCGGTGAATGTTTCCTAAATGAACAGAAAATTTGTCTTTATTTTTAAGTAACAACCATAATTTTTATATCTGTTTTATATTTAAATAATTGAATTTCCCTCATCCCAATACAGTTTACTGCATTATTACATGGCAATGGTACACTGACTTCAAAGAGAATTAATTTGATTCTCATTGATATCACTTTTTATACATAATTAAATGAGACTTCATTTGGTTTACTTTACCAAGTAATGTATTCTTTGTACATCTACATTTCACTTTACATATTATGTTGTAATGTCATAGATGTTTCACAGTTTCATTGAAAATATAGTTAGAAATTTGGTTTTATTCTCTTTGCCATGAAAATTTTTATGTTATATTAATGTCTCCCCAAAAGTCTTGAATTTCCCTATGTACCAGCCACTGGCAAACACTATCTTATTCTCTGCTTCTATGAAATAGGCTTTTTCATATATAAGTAAGATCATACAATATTTGTCTGTTCTGTTTCTTTAAAATATGTGTCTTCTTACTCCATCGATAACTCTCATTTCTCACACTCATTTAATGTTATTTAAATTCTCTCCTGTGCCTGCCTGTTTGTACTTCTACTGATTTGCATCCCTCAGTATCTATTTTTTTCCCACTGCCTCAAATATTAAGTGTGTTAAAAACAAACTTGCAACCAAGGGTGGTTCACTGAGGTTGGCATGCCCGCAGAATGGAAAGAGCTCAATTCCTTGGCACTTTGTAGACCTGGACTGGTTTTACCTCTGAACTGCTAAGTTTGAGAGAAATAAACTTCAATTGTGTTTAAAGCTATTAATTCTGTTGTTGTATTAGCATTTTTTAATAACAGCACCAGAACCTGACTTTTGTGACATGCACATTTCTTTCTTTCTTTCTTCCTTTCTTTCTTTCTTTTTTTCTTTCTTCTTCCTTTCTTTCTTTCTTTCTTTCTTTCTTCCGTTCTTTCTTTCTTTCTCTTTTTTTTATTTTGTGTGTGCATGTGTGTGATGTTGGGAATTGAACCCAGGAGAATTCTACTTCTGAGCTACACCCCCAAACCAATTTTTTATTCTTTACTTTGAAATAGGGTCTCACTGAGTTGCAAAAGGCCTCACTAAGTACTGAGGCTGACCAAGAACCCAGATCCTCCTGTCTCAGCCTCCCAAGTACTGAGAAACCCAGCGTGCACCACCACGCCCAGTTTGATGTGCATTTCAACTATTTCTCATAAATGCAGAAAAAACGACAACAGGGCTTCCAGACTAGATGGAACAAAGTGCAAATTTTGTCAGACAAATGACAACAAAGTACAACTTTGTAATTATCTGTGTTTCTATTTTAGTTCCCACTTCAAAATATTATGGACTTCTGCCAAGCCTGGCTGAGAACTGACTGGTAGCTGCTTGTTGAGCAAGAAATTGCAAATGGAATCTATTGTGGTCAGGAACATTTTGAACATGAACTCCAGATGTGTCTATGACTTTTGTAGTCTGATTCCAGAGACCAAAGCACTATTATGAAACAAATACTGTCAGAATATAGTCCAGCTTAGACTATCTGGGTGTACATTCAACTAATTAATGGTTGACACATATTTTTCCAATTGCTAATATTTTATTTATGTTTTTCCAGTATTCTTTATTGACCATTTTTTTATTTGGAAGATTTTTGGAAAGTCAAACTTGGTAATGTGTTTATGTGTATATTCCAGAGCATCGGAGAAATTGGAACCACTTTATAAATTTGTCTGCTGATAAGTAATGGTATAAAAGGGTTTTTGCCTACTTTATTTTTATTTTTTATTTTTTATTTAATTTTTATTTTTTATAAGTGGAACATATTGAAAGTGGTGTACATTTAGATTGTATTTCATGCCCTTCCCAATCCATTTCCCTTCCCCCCTCCCAATAGAGAGTGTCCAGGTTAATCATGTTGTATTTATGCTATTACACATATTCGTATTCGTATGTAGCTCCTCCATTGAACAACCTCAGCTTTCTTCCTCTCCTATCCTTCTGTTCAAGCTTTGCTGAGATTTCCCCTCCATCATCTGGAATCTCTCTGGTATTATCACTACTCCTTAGCTTGGGCATATTAGAGAAAACATATGTCCCTTCTCTTTCTGTGCTTGACTATCTCACTTAACATAATGTTCTCTAGTACCTTCCATCTTCTTGCAAATGCTATTATTTTATTCTTCTTTATAGCTGAATAAAATTCCATTGTATTTCCCATAATTTTGCAATCTATTAATCTATTGATGGGGATCTAGGTTGGTTCCATATTTTTGCTGTTACAAACTGTGCTGCTATGAATATGAGTATGCATATGTTAACGTAGTTCTCTGATTTCAACCCCTTTGGAAAGATACCCAGGAGTGGTATAGCCGAACAAATGGTGGATCTATTCCCAGTTTTCTAAGGAATCTCCATATTGATCTCCATAGTGGCTGAACTACTTTGCACTCCCACCAACAGTGTAAAAGAGTTCCTCTTTCCCCACATCCTCGCCAGCAATTGTTTGATTTCTCTATGTTTGCCACTCTGCCTAAACAAAGGAGTTTAAGTGGCTCTTACCATCAATGGTCATTTTTTTTCAGTTTGAACAAATCTTATGAGACAAGCTGTTTATTTTGTTCCTCTGTGATTGTCAAACAGGTCTTTATACTGTCTCCACTGATCAGGTCTAAATTCTGAAGTTCTGGAACTTAAGACAGGTTGCAGACTGGATCAGTTCCAGGTACTTCAATCATAAACAAAATATTATACACATAAAAATAATAATAAATTGATTCTGGCTTTGTCATGCTGTCTTTGTATAAGTATGTGACTGAGGTAAAAATAAATAAATAAATAAATAAATAAATAAATAAATAAATAAACAGGAAGGCCGGGCATGGTGGCGCATGCTTGTAATCCCCATGCTTGAGAGGCAGAGACAGGAGAATTACGCAGGTTTGAAGCCAGTCTCTCTGGCTTAAGAGACCCTGTTTCCAAATAAAAATATAAAAATGTGTCTGGGAGCATAGCCCGGAGGTAGAAGGGTTTCCAGGAACCCCAGTACCACCAAAAAAAAAAAAAAGTTAAAAAGATAATAGTTTTTTCCCAGTAATACTGCACATGATACTTGAAAAATCAGTATTTGCAAAAAATATGAAGTCTTAAGAAAAGATTCTAGACAAAGATATGTAGCTCAGTGGTAGAGCACTGTTTGCCACCTTGGGTTTGATTCCTGGAATCACAAACACACACACAAAATTCAAATACTCAGGAATATGTGTTTCTAAACTATGCCTCATATTTTACTCCTGGAAAATGTAGACCTGAATTTTGACAATACAAAACTAGTATGTATTCCTTATTATTCTATAATACACTAAGGAAAGCATTCACCCACACTCCTGAAACATGGACATCTTGAGGTTAGAATAAACATCCCCCAATTAACTTGGTGGCAAGGAAGGTTCTGCTCCCAGCACCCTATCAGCTGAAATGCAGTGGAACAGAACAGGTATCTCCTGACCAGACGGAGCCTGTGGGCTTAGCTCATCTACCTTCTGCGCAAGCACTTAGAAAACATAGCTTCCTAGTTTTTGTATCTTATTTATTAGAAATTGGCAAATCATAATGGGGTATATTTCTGAGGTACATTATGATGTTCTGATCTATGTATACATTATAGAGAGATCCAATCAAGGTAACGGATCACCTCGCCAACCTATTTTTGTGTGCTAAGAAGATTCGTAGCCGGGCATGGTGGCGCAGGCTTGTAATCCCTGTGCTTGGGAGGCGGAGACAGGGGGATTGTGCAAGTTCAAAGCCAGCTTAAGAGACCCTGTTTCCAAATTAAACAAAAAAAAGTATAAAATAGGTCTGGTAGTGTAGCCCGGAGGTAGAAGGGCAAGGGCTTCCAGGAACCCCAGTACCACCAAAAAAAAAAAAAAAAAAAAGATTAGTAATTTGTTTTAGAAATTTTGAAAAATGTAGTACATTATCATTAAGTGGGTCACCATGAAGTTCAATAAGCCACTAAAACTTATTTTTCCAGTCTAACTAAAACTTTCTGCTCGTGTGTGTGTGTGTGTGTGTGTGTGTGTGTGTGTGTGCCTGTGTGTGTACTGAGACTGAACCCAGGGGAATTCTTCCTCCAAGCTACATCCCAGGCCCTTTTTAAATTTATTTCTTTGTTTGTTTTAAGCTGGGCAGGGTAATATAGACCTGTAATCTCAGAACTTGAGAAGCTGACATGAGGTGCACAGGTGCAAGGCCAGCCCTAAGCAATTTAGGTAGGCACTGGGTTTTTGTGTGATACTAGGGATTGAAACCATATGCATTCTGCTTCTGAGCTACATTCCCAGCCCTACTTTATTTTATTTTTAAACAAGATCTCCCTAACTTACCATGCACTGGCTTTGAACCTGAGATCCTCTTGTCTCAGCCTTCCAGGTACTGGGACTACCAGCTTGTGCCACCATGCCTGGTTTTAACATAAAATACAAGCCCGGATTAGTGATGCATGCCTAAACTCCAGAACATGGGAGGCTGAGACAGGAGGATCATAGGTTTGAGGATAGCCTCAACAACTAGTGAGACTCTCATCAACCTTGAGTCCCTGTTTCAAATCAAAGTAAAATAAAATTGGGGATGTAGCTCAGAGATAGACTGCCCCTGAGTTTAATCTTCAGTACCAAAACTATCTATCTATCTATCTATCTATCTATCTATCTATCTACACACACACACACACATACACACACACACACACACACACACACACACACATATATGTAAAATAAAAAATAAAATAGGGCTGGAGCTATAGTTTATAAGTAGAATTCCCCTGGGTTCAATTCCCAACACTACTCCTCTCCCAAAAAGTTGTTGTTGTTTTCTGTAAAAGGACCTTGCTAGGTTGCTGGGACTGATCTCAAATCTGTGATCCTCCTTTCTCAGTCTTCCAAGTCCTGGTATTACAGGACTGTGCCACTACACCAGGCAAACTTTCTGTTCTGTGATCAACATTCCTTTCCTTACCTTTTTGCCCTTAGTCTCTGGTAACCACATTTCTACTTTCTATTTCTATGAAAATGACTCTTATAGCTTCCACATTTCTATGTATTTATTTATAGTACTGGTGACTGAACCCAGAGATGTTCTACCTCTGAGCTATACCCACTGTATTTTTTTAAAACAAGGGCAGGCTACTGGCCTTTAACCTGAAATCCTTGTTTCAGCCTCCTAAATACTAGGGTTACAGGTGTGTGCCACTACTCCTGGCTAGAGTGTCTACAATTTTAACATCTAAGAAACATGCTAACAAAACCTGGCTTAGAAAATATACTTGCAAGGTTCATAAGGACAAAATGTAGAAAACAGGCTCCGCCTACCACACATTTCTTTCTGCTGAGAAAAATCAATGGGGAAGGCGCCTCTGTTCATTATCAGAAGCATGATAATTATAATACTATTTCAGATCTAACCTTATTATCTAACAGTGTTGGGAAAATATTTGTTCCAGAACAACAACAGAATATCCATTGAACACAAATTCAATTCATGATTGCTTTTTCTTTTATGTTACTCTTGTTTATATTTATATTTTGTAGCACATCTGGTAATCAGTTCCCTGTTCAGTACACATTATCACATTGTTATAAAGCAATACATCTTTTTTCAATGTGTGTGTGTGTGTGTGTGTGTGTTACCAAGGATTGAAACCAAGGGCTTTCTACCTCTGAGCAATACCCTCTTTCCATTTAGTGTTTGTGTTTTAAAATAGAGGCTGGCTAGATTGCTAACAATCTTATAAATTCCTCAGACTGGTCTTGGACTTGTCATCCTCTTGTCTTGGCCTCTCAAGCACTGGGAATACAGGCATGTGTCACCATGCCCAAAGGAATACTTCTTTGTATTTCTTTCTTATATACTAGGTAGGCTTTAAGTTATTTGATATTATTCAATGTATTAAGTTTATATTATGCGTGAATATACTAAAAGACAAACAGAATTTATTCTGGGTGAGCATAAGTCAGATTGCTCCAAGGGAGATCTGCAGTGTCACTTCAAAGTGTAGGGAAAAGAAGCTGGTAATCCATATATTGTCTATCAAAAAAAAAAAAAAAAAACAAGTAAGCTGGGCATAGTGGTGCATCCCTGTAGTCTCAATACTTGGAAGGCTGAAACGGGAGGATCCTAGGTTTGAGGACAACTTTAGCAACCTAGTGAGACCATGTTTTAAAATAAAAACCAAAGCAGGGCTGAGAGTCTAATCAGAGGTAGAATGCCCATGGGTTCAATCCCCAGTACCACAACAAAAGAAAAAAAAAAAAAAAAAGAAGAGAAAGAAAGCAAGTGGGTGTTTGACACTACTATTAATTATTGCTATATCGGAGATGTGATCATGGCATTGGATTATGATGTTTAAAATTTCTTCACCATTCAGTGACATATTATTTGATAATATGCTGATATTGTTTGATGCGATGCCTGGACTACATAAGGTTACAAAATGTTTGATGGTGTGGCAAAATTCTTCAAACTTGCTTTGGGAAAGAAGGTCCAATACCTTTTGCCTTCACCTCCCAAGCTACACTGTAGCATCAGAGTGCTTTCAAATGAGTTCTACTTTATCTATACCTCATGTTTCAAATCACCAGCGGGAGGAAGAAATATACAGTTAGATCGCTATGGTAGTTCCAACAAATTCTTTGCCCGTGCCAGGCGGCAAGGGCAGAGGAAAAACATCGCCAGCAGTGAAGAATCCCACTTGGCTGCCTCAGTTTTACACAATCTGGCTGCCTCCTTCCTCTCTTTCCTCTCCGGCTTTTCTCTAGCCCTTTGCCTTCAGCCAGGGTCTCCTGGTCCTCAGTCTCCCTCCTCTGGCGGCTCCCCTGCCCAGGCAGAAGGAGCAGAGGCCAGGCTTCTGCTGTTAAGCCGCAGCAGCCTCTCTCGGTCAACACCACCCGCCCACGCCCGCCCGATCTGAAGCCTGGAGCTGAGGGCGGGAGAGGGTGGAGGCCGAGTGGCGGGGAGGAGCGAGGGAGGCACGGCTCGCAGCTCCTCCGAGCCTCTGCATGGGAGGGGTCCTGGCCCGCGGCTGGGGAGCCGCCCTGGTTGATTGGGTTTCTGGCTGGCAATTCCGTGGGGCGGGTTCACTGCCCAGGCATCTGGCCGGGTGGCAGCCGCTGGCGAGGGCAGGCGCCAGCCTAGCAACACCTCCTAAGCAACCATAACCCAGCAGAGACCTGCGAAGAAACAGCCCTGGAGGAGGAGAGGGCTCCTAGGAGCCTTGCTTCCCCGGGTTCCCTCAGGTGCTGGTGGAGACCTGTCACTTGGGACCAAGTAAGTGCATGTTTCTTGCTGTCCTGGATAGACAGACTTTGGGATGGCAATAACTGCTGTCAGCCTTCCCCCAACCCGCACCCCTCCCCACTCCAAGCACATCATTAGGATCCCCAGCAGCAGGCTGGAGATCAAGATTTTGGACCCCCCCCCCAAAAAAAAAATAATAAAGCAGAGATGGACTTCGGTGTTTTCCCTCTGCTGTACAGGTGTTATCAGGCAACCTTCAGAAACCAAGGTGCTCTCTAGGGTAAAATTTCTAGAAATCCAGCACGGCAGTGACTTTTCTGTTATATGACACAAGGAGAATACGGATGGAGTGAAAGGTTACGCAGGTTGGCAGAGGACATCTGAGAAGGAATCCAGTCTCCTTATTCTCAGTATCCTAGAAAGTTCAGGACTGGTGTTTTCCACATAAAAATCATCAGTATAAAAATAGAAGCATAAATGTGATGGGAAAATGTATGGTTAAACAACTGGACATCTGAGGTTTGTTTTGCTCAACAAGGTTTTTTTATTTTTTTATTTATATTTATATTTTGCTTTGCTTTCTGCTTTGCTTTTTGCATTGGTTAGCTCTGTAAAATGCATACCTTTTTTGTTTGTTTTTAAGCAGTGATGCTGTACCTCTAGTAATGTTACCTCCAGTTCTTTGGACATTGGGCAAAGCAGAAGGAATGCTGAATCCATGTGGAATTCCCCACAGATGGGCAGTCTCCATAAATAAAAATGATGAAGTCAAGTTTGGTTATTGGTCAGGAAAATATCTTGAAACAGAATTTTGGATGTTGTTTTATGGTGGATGTTTTTTCCTCTGATTATCAGTCAGTTTGTAGCAAAGTAGAAGGAAATTGGGTCCTATAATATAGAGAGACCTGGGCACCATACCTGCTATAACTAGCCCGAATTAAAGGTGCTAGAATCTAGCTGCTGCTTTACTGGTAAGAAGATAAGACCACAGGGAGTGATTTGATGAAGTCATCTGGTTAATTAACACTGAGCTGGAAGCCCAATGAAGACGTCTTTGTGATTCAGAATTATTAACTTGATTTCTATTTTTGTGTGAATGAAGCAAAGCCTCTTGATTTAAGCTTTTTTTCTAACTTGTAAATGATACATAAAAAGTCATGTTAAGGACTAATTGGCAGAGATAACATGAGGGTTTTGGAGAACTGTTGTGTCTATGGGGAATTATTTTGCATTTTTATCAATGTCACCATTCTTGCTTTCTTTCAAAAGTCTAGTACAATATGAGAAGAAAGAGTCTTTGGGAGTGGGGAGGGAGCTAGAGGAAAGCTTATCAAGTGTTGTATGCATGTATGTCACTATTACTATTTCTACATTATGTTGTGTGACTATAATGTACCAAAAAAGTAAAAAGAGCCTTTTAAGTTGGCCTCTCTAGAACGACTAAAGGAAGTGAAATTAAAATCTGTCTCTTGCCACTTGAAGAATTTCAAGTGTATTCTATCCTCGAAGCCTCCATCCTTTTAAAGGAGTATGCTTTGGCTAGCCACTAATATTTAAATACCTTTGCTCATTCTCTAGATATGCTTTATCTTTTTTCTCTTGTCTTTTTTTCTCCAGCACTGGGGATGGAATCTAGGAACATTCACCTCTGCACTACATCTCCAGCCTAATTTTTTGTTCTTTATTTTGAAACAGGGTTTTACTGAGTTAAAAGGGTCTCACTAAGTAGCTAAGGCCATCCTTGAACCGGAATCCTCCTGTCTAAGCCTCCAAAATGCTAGAATTACAAGGGTGCACTTCCATGCCCAGCTTCTTTATTCTCTTTTCAGTTTCAAGTTCAGTTTGGGGTATGTAAGGATACTTCCTGGGGATGAAATGGTCATTGCTTTTAAGATATTGCTGATTCTTTATTGTCTGGTAATTAATATAGGACAAATCAGAGTTTAGGCAGAAATACTTTACTCTGGAACACATAGATTAATTAAAATCTTATACTCAAGGGAGAGGTACTATGAACCTGTTTTCCTCATAGATATGGTAAAAATGATTGAAAGCTTATGGAAGAAGAATAGTGTAAAAGGGGCATTCTTGATTTCTGGGAGTTTAGCTCCAAAATTTCTACCAGCCAATACTGGTACTGGCCAGTCTGAGAAGGTCATCTATCACCCCTGCCCACCCTTACTGGCTATCAGAGATGCTCAGTCACCCATCATCACCTGGAACTCACTTGTAGAAGCAGTGATCATTTTTCTTGCCTTGATTTTCTTCTATTCTATTAATATAAACCAACCATTATCAGCTAAAGTGAAGTCTCATGTCTGCAACATTGAAAGAGAGAACTTTTGATGTCTAAGGGAATGTTGTCATCTAAGGGTTTTTAGGGACGTATTTTATCTGGTGCAGAGCTTTTGGCCTATATACACTCCTGGTTTCTATACATTTGTCCCACTTTTTTTTTTTTTTTTTTTTTTTTTTTTGTAATTCAGGTTCCATTATGCTATATTCCATCCTAGTCTTCCTGGGAAACAGATATCCCTCCCTGCTATCCTTGCTGTATTTCTTACTGAATTGACTTATCCTGAAGTTGTGTGGACAGCTCAACCATGGTAAGAATCAGATGTCAGCCTGACTGTGTCAGCACCAAAGCTCTTGATTAAAAAAAGCTGGATCTAGGGCCCCACCGATGGAAATCTAAATTGAAAGGTCTGTGATAAGGACAGGATACTAGGCTTTAAACTAGAATCTCAGATGATTCTGATTTAACTGGCAGAGTCCCTGGTTGAATATATCATATTGAGAGGAATATTCCACCCCTTCTGCTCTAAATGTTAGTCTGAGGCTTCCAACCTATCAGCCTCTCACTCTCTGAGTTCTCCCAGAATCTTCATGGTCTATGCACCTAATTACAAGATGTAACTTGGGCTCTGGTCCATAGCTACTCTCTTCCATGGTCACTTAAGTTATTGTGTAAAAAATTACATTTTTTGATGGTCATTGTTGTACAAACTTTTTTCTTTACATTTTTATGCAAAAATGATCATCTTAGAAGGAGATTTAAAAAAAAAAACAACTAACTCTTGCTTGTCCCAGTGTGTTTCATAGCTCTTCTCTAGTTGATTTTCTATTTGAAACTTGGATAGGCATCTGTTTTATGTTTGGTTCCACAATCGAAAAGCTAGTGTACCTTTGACTGGCAGGAAGAATCACGGAAAAGCAAAATTTTTTTTCCAGAGTTCTCAGGAACAGAAGTAAATAGTTTCTAGAGTCTTTCATTGTCCCAGTAAATGCACCAATTCTGGAAATGAAGAAAAAAGGAACCGGGCATGGTGGCACACGTTTGTAATTCCAATAATTGGGAGACTGAGACAGGAGGATCACAGATTCGAGGATAGCCTCAGCAAGCAGTGAAAGTCATCAATCTAGGAAGACCCTGTTTCCAAATAAAAATAGGGATGGGGTATAGCTCAGAGGTAGAATGCCCCTGAGTTCAGTATAAAAAAATTATAGATCCAGTGACATCTAAAACTGTTAAGCAAGAGGTCTTAGGGTTGCTTTTCAGAACACTCATAACAAGATCTTCTTTGTACTACTCTAACAGGCACAAGAATACATTCCTTCCTTTTGAGCTCTTAAATGGCCTCTGGCCAGATCTTTCTGGTCAAGAGTATGACTGACTGGGGTCATAAATTCTTCTGGTCAAGGGTATGACTGACTGGGGTCATAGAAATAGTTCTGAAAAGTTTCTGGCTTGCCCCCAACATTCTTGTTTTGGTAGAATGGCCAAGCACAGCATGGATGTTTTCATCATATAAAGAAAAAGAAAAGACCCTTTCAGTGAACCATCAGGTTTTGTAGAGAAGCTCAAGTGGACATACTTACAATGAGACAATTTTCTTCTGCCTCCATTTTCTGGCATCACAAAAGATCAACCTGGTGAAACTCAATTTCCACAGAAATTCAATGTTCTATCCTCCCTAGGCATTGAAACTCCCACTCAACTCTCCTTGGACTCATTCTTATAAGTGAATTTGAGATCAGCATCAGATCTCAAGATTTTGTAATATGTGTACATTTTTGGTATAAGTTGACTACACCACTGTGATTGTGTGTGACCACACTCCTCCTCCATCTACAAAGACCTAAGCTCTGAATTATTTTAATGAACCATCCATACAACTAAATTTTGTAGACTTTACTAGGAGTAGGGATAGTCAGTTCTCTAAAGAGAATTTTTATACTTGGGAAGAGATGGAACTTGTGACTTAGGGTTAATGTTGGCACTTGTTTATTGGACCTACTTTTTTGTTTTTTACTTAAGAGAAAAGCCTGGATTAAAATTATTAAGAATTATAATTAAGACAAACTGACAGTGCACATGACAGAATTTCCTTCTATTATAAGGCTAAATAATATTCCATATATGTATGTATGTTTGTTTATAATTTTCATTAGCTAATTATTCATTGTTGAATACTTAGTTTTCTTCCAAATCTTGACTATTATAAATTGTGCTGCAATAACCACAGCCATGAATATATCTCCTAAACATACTGATTTCCATTTAGTTGACTCAAAAGTGAATAATGCAAGTTGTTCTCAACTTTACATTTTCATGTAATAGTTGATTTGGTGATTTTTTACATATGAACACAGACACATCTATCTCATTCCTCTGTATTACGGACTAAGCATTTCATGACAGCAACACTGGGTATTTATGGGATTAGCCCCGTAAAGTGAATATTTTGTTTTTACTCCTTGAACTGAAAGCTTGTAATGTACCTATTTTCAAATGTGAGTTTTCAAACTTATGCAAGAATTTTCATAAGACAATTTAATTGCTGGGTCTGAATGCATGAAATTTTAAGAAAGAATTGACAAGTTGGCCGTAAAGGAAAAAGCAAAACAATTTTGCACTTTCACCTGAACTGTCTGAGTCTGACCACTGCCTCCACATGCATAAGTCTGCAAAAGGTCATATCCATTCAGAAGAGTCTCGATCATGACTCGGTAGAGCCTTATTTTTATAATTATTGATTATGCTAATTTTATCTATACTCTTTAGAATATCATTAGCTTCAATCATATTTTCTTATAGGCTGTTACTTCCTAGAAGTCAGTGAGTATATTTTTGTATTCTCTCATAAAAGGAAAAAAAGAATCAGTGTGTTGAGTATCATTTGAGTTTTAAGACTTGTGAAGAAAAAGGATTATAGTCAGAGAGCTTTAAGGTAAGAGGCTTTGCATCCAAGAATTTAGCTGTGAGTCATTGTGGACTGTAGGAAAAGTGAAATATAAGCCATAATAGCTCTACTAATTGCAGTAAAGTATCATCAACCAAGAAAAAGTCAAGCTAAATTGGTCATCAAATAGCTAAATTGGTCATTAGTTATGATTCTTACATTCTCAACAATACAGATTCTATTTAAAGATTACATTTACTCTGCATCTTTCACTTATGCAGATGGTGCCTTATAGTCTCAATTTAATTTTTTATTTCTCTTATTATTATTTTACAATTATTTAAATGTCATTGGTTGCAATAGGCTTGGTATATTGTTCATATTTAGTATAAAAACACAACAGTTTCAGAACACTTTAAAAACTACTGATAATGTTATTTTATCCTTATTTTCTAATTCCATGTCATCATAAACTTGGCCTTAGAGATGTTATCCTGGATCCACTGTCTTCAAGCCTTAATTGCTTTTCTTCATTCAGTTATATTATCTTCTATAATTTAAATTTCTTTTTATTTTTGGGAAGTGCACTATGTAGATAGACAGATGAATATGCACACATATAGAATACAATTTTACAATTCTCTTTGGCAAAGTAAATTTAACATTTTTTCTTCTCTCCCATTAATACCAGTTCTCAGAAAGCATACAGATTGATTATTTAGATGTTACAGTTTCAATTCCCTACTATAGGAAAAAGCCAGTATGAGGAGGTTGTAGGTGGGTACTGTCTACATGTGAAGAACCTTTGTATTCTGGCTAAATTACTAGCAGGATCTGCTCTGAGAATCAAACTGAGGAACAAGACAAACAACTGCAAGTGGGAGAATGAAAGAACCCTGACTCTGCATCCCCTTTCTTCCCTGCCTGTTTTTTTTTTTTTTTAATATATATCTCTAAGATGCAGCTGAATTGGTTGATTAGGAATACTGTTGAAACAGGAGGTTCCCCGGGGGGCTGAGCCAGGCGAATCCTAGCATTGGCTTTGGGTGCCCAAGTAATTCATCCAACTCATATGTTCAAGAAAAGCAAAGAGGAAATCACTGGTAATTTGCCTTCAACTTTAGGCATACATCCTACTGTCTTCTGTGACTTGGGAATTTGGGTCACAATATTAAAGATAAGATTAGGTGGGCTAGAAAGAACATGAAGTAGAAGAAAAAAAGATAAAATATTATGTAGGATGTAACTAGGAGCCTTGGGGTTAGGTAGATATTCTGGTTGTGCTTCTTTGATCTCAAACTTTTGTGCTGCACCAGGGCTTCTGTTGTATGAATGTCAACACAATAAGGTCACTACCAAACAAGCAAACAAGAAAACAAACAAACAACAACAAACAGGAGAGCTGAGGGAAAGTAGGTGTCTGAAGAGATGAAAAGAATATGGTGCTTCTATTAAATAATGTTGCTAAGTTGCTATTTGTCTCAGCGACTCTGGTGTATGCTTCATCTTTGAGAGAGTATTTCTGTTCTAGAAATCCACTGTACTTAATTTCTTTGTTTCATTTTATACTTCTACTCAGGATATCTAATGAGAGAAAAAACAAACAAAGGAATGTAATGATGTGTCTGCTTACTTGGTAAAGGTAGTTGGGTAAAATGTGCTTCTCAGCCAAAGTGATTCTTTCGCCAGATGGCTTGCGTGAGATGCATCCCAAGGGAATTCAACCTAAGATATTTTGAAATTGTCTGGTTGGAACACTGGCTCCTAGATCCTTAGTATGAGCCCCAGGAGATTTCTAATGTGTCGTCAAAAGCTAGTACGCTTCACATCTGCTGTACTAACAGAATTTTTCTCTCTCAAGCTCTCAACACCAGGGTGTTAATCAGAGGCAACCATCCTCTTACTTTTTCTGTCCTCTTGAGGCTTCAGGATTCATGAACTGCAGACTTAATACTATCACATCTAGTTTGTCTTCAAGGGTCTGGCACATTGATGAAAATTTTGTGTCCATCTCAAGCTATCAAAGCTGGACTAGATTGTTATAATGTTATGTATGGAATTATATATGGCTACTAGTTCAAAACTCTTCTGTCTGGTCACAGATGTAGAATACAGTTTAATGGATCTCTGCACTTAATTCCACTGCTGAAAAGCTAAGTGGCACTGGAAGTTCAAGGAAATCTAGCAGTCTAACCAGTGTTTAAGAGGTTTCTCAAAAAGGTCAGCTGATTGTGAGAGGTCCTCGTGAACTTTAGAGATAGTTCTGGCTCTGGAATTTTTTAAGAAGAAATTGAAGCCAGATCTTGAATGTCAGGAAGTGCTATATCAAGGACTTCAAGATGAAGGGCACATTACAGAGTTTGGTTGTATGACAGACGCTCCCTTGTATTTCCCTGAGAAGTGACAGAGGGTACTTTTCTTTTACTTGTTGATCCCTAGTGTGGCCACTGGCCAGGAATTTTTGGTCTGAGATCCAACAAGTAGGACCCACCAGGCACAGAATTCTAGGGCAATCTTGGCTTCTTTACAACTTGCTAATTTTAGTTGGGTAACAAGGCATAATTGAGAATCTTAGAGGATAATTTCAAAAAGCAATGGAAGTTTTTAAAATATCTGGAAAAATGGGGGAAATTGAGCATTGCAGAATGTTGGGTTAGATCACTTTCTCTGGGTCACTGGTAAGGAATCAAAGATCTTTGTTGTCCTAGAAGATTCAAGTAGGAACATTGAAGGCAGAGATGGCTTTCTTTGTATTCTTACTAAACTTTCTTTTTATCGGCATTTCTTGGTGAGGTGGGGACCTTTGTGAGGATCTTACCTCCAAATATGCACCTCTTCCTCCTGTTTCAATAGCCACTAAGCTCTTCTTATATCATTGCTCTAGCAAATTTGAATCAAATGCAGATTGAGAGACTGAGTTTGATTATCTGACACTGTGTACTTCTAATCCTTTTATGTTCTGTTGATGCTATCCAGAAGTTTAATGTCTTAGTATGCCCCGTCCCTCAAGAAGAGGCATTAGCCCTTTGTCCTGTGACTATTAGTTTGACAATCTATAGAATCCATGCCCACCCATTCAAGATCTTTTCTCTGAAGCTTTAAACATTTACTGAAATGAACAAAGTTAAGACTTAGTTCTTATTTGTTTACAAGTCTATCTCCCCGTATCCTTAAATTTAGTGACTATTTTATTGATAGTATGGCACTATTGTCTGGTACCACGCTTAGCATTTACTAAGTATATGTTCCACAAAGAATGTCAAAAACATAACATTCAATGTATACATGAATCAAAGTATCACACTGTACCTCAAAAATATATGTAAATAATGTGAATATTTTTGTCAATAAACATTAAAATATATAAAAATCATAAGACTATGGTTAAACTTCATCTTGTATAGGACCCATTGAACTGTAAGAGCAATCTTTTAAAGAAAAACTGGAGTTCACTTTAGGATACCTGAAATTTTCTTTTCTTTCTTTTTTTTTTTCTTATTGTGGGTGGATCCCAAGGCAATCTATCTATGAGCTATAACCTCAGTCCCATTTCTTATTCTTTATTTTGAAACAGGGTCTCACTGAGTTGCAATATACCTGAAAATTTTAAAATGTTAAAATATTTAATGATTAAAAATTAGTGACTATGGGCTGGGCGTGGTGGCGCACGCTTGTAATCCCAGTACTTGGGAGGTTGAGATAGGTGGATTGCATAGGTTTGAAGCCAGCCTCAGCTACTTAATGAGGCTCTCAGCAACTTGGTGAGACCTTGTTTCCAAATAAAATATAAAATGGGTCTGGGAGTATAGCCCGGGGTTAGAAAGCCTCTAGGTTCCACCCCCAGTACCACACACACACAAAAAAAGAGTGACTACGATTATTTATAGAAATGCTTACTTATTTACAACCTTTTCCTATAAGATAGCATATTCCATCAAAGTATTCTAAGGGGTCTGAGAGGGAAATCATGGAATCACAAGTAAATATTTTACCAGGGATGGTGGTGCACACTTGTAATCCCAGTACTTGTGAGGCTGAGACAGGAGAATTTTAGGTTCACAGCTAGCCTCAGCTGCTAAGAGAGGCCTCTGCAGCTTAGTGAGACCCTGTTTCAAAATAAAGAATAAAAAATAGGGCTAGAGATGTAGCTCAGAGGTCGGATGACCCTGGGTTCAATACCAAGTATCATGAAAAAGAAGAAAGATGAGGAGGAGGAAGAGCAGAGGAGGAGGAGAAGAAGTAATTCTGGAAATCTGGAGCCAGCAGAAGCATAGAACTGGGACTCAGAGTTAGTAAATTCTAGGTCAGGCAGACTATTGAGGAGCTTCAGGCAAAATTTGCTCAATGGGAAAAACACATTTCTAGAATACAAAGATAGGAGCCATAAGTCAAAAGTCATGTAAAGTGGGAAAGAGTAATATGATCTCAAAGTAAAAAAAATAAGTGTTGGAATAAAGAAAGTGATAGCCACACTAAAGAGATGAAAATGCAAAAAGGATCCAAGCATATCAACACATGGGGAGACTAGAATTTGCATTTGAACTAAATGTATCACCATTTCTTATCAGATGTCAGGTCTGTCCAGTGACCACCTTTTGATTTTTCAAAATAGAGGTAGTTCTGCCCTAGGGATTTGAAGTCATTAAGTAAAATTGTAAGATGCTTTGGATTATAATTGAAGTAAAAGGAAATATCATCACCTTTGTCAAAATCTGACTAGAATCTGGGAATCTGGAGACAATTATGCTGTGATTATTAATATTATTATTATTATTATTATTATTATTATTATTAGTCCAGGAGTCACCCAAAGGCACTCTACCAGTGATTTTGATCCACAACCTTTTTATTCTTTTAATTCTTCATTTTGAACAGTCTGGCTAAGTTGCAGAGGCCGGCTTCAAACTTTTGATCCTCCTGAGTTGCTGGCATACAAACCTATTATTATGATGTTTAAACACAGCAAGTTAGAGGAGATTGCTAAAAAAAATAACAAAAACAAAAACAAGCAATTTGAGAGTAGAAAAATAAAATTTAAGTGTCTAATTTTTAATGGAATAAGAATGAAATAAAATAGAAGAGAATATACAAAATAGAGACCTTTATGTTTTAAAATTATTTACAAATGTTACAGTATTGCAGATGACTGTTTTAATTTCTTGTTGTTATTACTTTGAGCTATCAGTAATACATTAAATTGTATTCTTTTTATAAATTCCAGGAAGTAAGAAAATTATTTCAATTAAAAGTTGGCTAAGGAGACTGGTGTGGTAGCTTGCAATCCCAGTACTTGGGAGGCTGAGACAGGAGGATCCAGGTTTGTGGCCAGCCTCAGCTACTTAGTAAGGCCATTTGCAACTTAATGAGACCCTGTTTCAAAATAAAGAATAAAAAAATCAAGCTAGGGGTGTATCTTGGAGGTAGAATGCCTCTGAGTTCAATCCCCAGTACTACAAAAAAAAATTAAAATTAAAATAAGAGGTGGCTAAGCATAAAAATATAGTGCTTTTAGTAATTGGAATAATAATAGATATTTACTGAGAATGTTACCTGGCAGATACTTTTCTATGTGCCTTATATTTCTTAACTCTTCCTCTGATTACGTTACTCTAAAGGTAGGATATTCTTACTATTTTCATTTTATGGGTGGAGGGACTGAGGCATAGGGAGATGAAAGGCATCATCTAAGATCACAGAAAGTAGTAAAGCCCAAATTTAAGTCCAGACAATCTAGCTCCAGAACTAAATTTTTCTCCAAATATTTCTGATAAACTATTTCAAACATAAAAGTTATCAAAACTGTACCAACACCTGCGTGCTTTATCATGTATTTGCATCAGCACACCCCTCGAATCATTAATCAATTCCTTTTCCTAATGCCTTTCAAAATAATTTGTAGACCACAATAGATTTTACTCATAATTACTTCATCATTCGTATAATTAACTAGAATTTAGTGTTTGTGTTTAGGCTAATAACCAGTTTAAATTTATTGGGAATTTAGTCTGAGATATTATGAAAATATTATATATGCTATATGTTTTCAGGTAAAGTAAATTAAGATGCACAATCTTTAATGGTATCATTCCATCAGTTTTGACAAGTATGTACACCTTTGTGCTCCAAACGCCTAACTGGATGCAGGATATTACCATCACTTCAGAAAGGTCATTCATGCCATTTCTATTAATTTCTATTCTACCTTTAAAGATTAATTTGTTTGTTCTGGCACATTATAAAAATTCAATCATTTAGTTTGTAATCTTTTGTGTAAGACTTTCTTCACTCACAATAATGTTTTTAGACTCAGAAGTTTATTCATTTGTGTTGCTGAATTGTCTAATATTGTCTAAATTCTATTCTATACAAAAATATGTTTTTTATGTATTTTTATCGATTCTCCTCCTAATGGACTTTTCAGCTCATGGCAATTATACTTTATGGTTTTATGTTTATCCTCAGATTTATCATTTCTTATTTTCTTAATTCTATTTCAAATGCCCAAATTTCTTATCTTAAAGAACTGAAAATATCTTTATTCTTAAAGGATTTGTTTGCTATATGTAGAAATCTAGTTTTAGATATTTTTCTCTTTCTGCTCTTCCAAGATATTGGAATACTGTCTGTGAATTTCATTCTTTCTAATGAGAAACCAGTGATCATTCTTATCATATTTCCTAATATATACTGTGTCATTTTTATCCGCTGCTTTTAAGATTTTGACTATGATGCTTTACTAATATTTTGACCCATTAAAATATCAATTAATAGAGATATATAAGATCTTTTACTTTTTATATTAGTGGGGTGTGTGTGTGTGTGTGTGTGTGTGTGACTGGTGATTGGGTCCCGGGGCATTCTACCTCTGAGCTACACTACACTCCCAGCTCTTGTTATTTTTTGTTTGGAAACAGCATCTTGCTAGGTTTCTGGGAGTCTTGTTAAGTTGTTGAGGCTATCCCTGAACCTTGATCCTCCTGTCTCAGATGCCCAAGTACTGGGATTACAGGCTATGCCACCATGCTCAGCAAGATTAATTTTTTGTTAAATCACAAATGTTAAATGATAGGTGCTTTTCAATGAATTGTCACTGAAATCAAACTCACTGTCTCTCTCTCTCTATAAATATATATATATATATATATATACACACACAAACACACGAATATATATGACAAATTCACAGAATTCACAGTTATTATCTCTTGGTTTCAGGTACTTATATATTCATGTACCATATATGTGCAGATGGGCTCACATATATATTTAGATGTTTATATGTATATAAACATATAAACATATGTGTATACATATGCAGCTTAATTATCTTTATTAAGTTCTAAATATAGATTTCTACTTTATAATATTTTAGGTGTATCTCAAGCCCCCAAAATAAGAAAAATAATTTTCTCTCCCTTCTCTGAACTATCTCTGAACAACTGTTTCTTCTAGACTTCATCTTTTCTATATAAAAATAAAAGGTCAGTTATATAAGTCAGATCTCATAGGCCTCACTATCAAAACCTATAATCTAGTTAGAAATCAATGGTTAGGGGTTTTAAAATATTATAAAAATATTGAAGTGCATTATTTTCTATTTAAGACTTGTTTCTATTTTTTAAAGATAATATATATATCTTTAAAGTGTATATATATATACTTTAAAAATTGATGTGGCTGCAGAAGCATAAAATGTTAATAGTAATCACTAGTAAGAATGTACCATAAGCCTGGTGTGGTGGCACATGCTTGTAATCCTCGAGTTGGGAGGCTGAGACAGGAGGATCGCACAGGTTTGAAGCCAGCCTCAGCTACTTAGTGAAGCTCTCAGCAACTTAATGAGACCCTGTTTCCAAATAAAGTCTAAAATAGCCGGGAGTATAGCCCGGAGGTAGAAAGGTCCCTTGGTTCCACCTCCAGTACCACACAAAAAAAGAATGTACCATAATTTTTTAGGAACTGCATCTAAGATGTGTGTTGACTTCTTTGGATTTTTTTCCCTATTTAAATTATGCTGCTGTGAAAATATTATCCACATAAAATTTTTGACATGTATATCCAAGGGGTAAGTTTCTATTGCTCAACTTTTATTAAAACTATATATTTTAATTTCACAAGATAGTGCCAAATTTTCATCTAGAACTGTTATGCAATTTACACTGACAATAAAAGTTTACTAGAATATCTTTTCATATTCTAGCCACCACTTTGATTTATTACACTGGTACTTCCATTTTAAATTATTATACATAGTTTTTTCTTTTATGAGATTTATTGTAATTAAATATTTGCATTTAAATAATCAGGCCATCTAGAATTTATTTAGAGGCAAAATGTATATGAATCCAGGGATAATTCAAAGTGCTGAATTCTGAATCTTTCTATATTAGCTCCCAAACCAATAGAGTAGCAAAAAAAAAAAAAAAGACAACTTTTTACAAAACCCTCACAATCAGCATAACCAAAAGACAGAAAATGCTCATTGTTCAAAATGCTGTAAAAATAAAAACAAATCCATCTGAATTCTATTTCATGGTTTAAATCCATTATGGAAATAGGGGTGATAAAGGGATAGACCAGGGTGGGTGGAGATGGTAATTGATTTAAAAATGACTGACAACATGAGAAAACCCACCCTCACTATAAAAATACTGGAGGGGGGATTATTTTTCACAAATGTTCTTGTGTCAACTATAGAATAACAACTACTTTCTATTCTAATTTGAAACAAACTATTCAGGGTTTTATTGTAGATTCCATATTATAATAGTGCTTCAGATTATGTTAATGATAGTAACAAAGTCAACATAGAAAAAATAAAACCATATAATAGATTAAAAACTAATTTTTTTGCATGTGTGTGGGGGGTACTGGCAATTGTGTCGCAGTTTACCTCTGAGCTACACACCCAGCCCTACTTACTTATTTTATTTATTTTGAACCAGAATCTGGCTAAATTACCATATGCTGGCCTTGCACCTGTGATCCCTCTGTCTCATCCTCCTAAGTACTGGGTTTGCAGGTGTGCACCACCATACTGGCTTACTATTCTTAAGTCTATGAGAGGACTAACTCTAAGAGAGAAATATGTCATAGCCAAGACCACAGCTGATATCAAATGGAAACACAAGTCTTTTGGCCATTAATAATGCCTCAGCCTTAAACCACCAAATATGCCACCCTTGACACTGCTTAATTGTTGTTATGCAATTTTAAAACTTCTACCTCTCTTGAAAGATAGATTGTCCTCCCTACTTCATGTCCAAATTCAAATCTTGAGCTGGTTCATTTGATCGGCTTGGCCAATATCATGTGGTCACTTCTTAAATTCATAAGAGGCTAGTAAAGTATTTTTGGTATTATCTTGCTCATTCTTTTCATTCTACTGCAGTAAATCTCCTACCATGATTCACATAATAAATATTACCTAAATCTAGGTAATGGGTTAGGGATTAGGAGTGTAGCTCAATGGTATAGAACTTGCCTAGCATGTATACGGTTACCATCAATAAATAGGTTACTATTTTAGGCAGTATCTTGTTCTTTCCAAATTAATGTAAATTAAGCTTATTCACATTTTAGTTTTACAAAATGGAAACTTTTATTCTAGCAACATTTGTATAAAGAAAGTTTCTAGACATTCCTACCTGGCATTAATCTGGCAACTACTCAAGATGCAAATTGGTAGCCAGTGGATCAAGGAAACTAAAGTAGCCATACTGAAGTACCAATCGTTACACATCCCTAAAATAGTCACAGTTTTTAAGTATGTTTTATGGTATTGTTCAAGGGTATCCAAATTTAAGTCCAAGTGGATTAGCATTTATCTCTACCACCTAACCAGCTTTACAACTGCATAACTCAAAAAGTTGATCAAGCTCTATCTCCTCATCTGCAAAATGATAATGAAAAAGGTAATACATGAAAAAATGAGATAATATAATTAGAATCACATAGTTTTGTGTCTCAAAAATTGATAGTAACTCCATAAGAATGCCCATAAGAATGGCCAGAATATTATTATAAACATTGGCTCATATTTGAATTTGAAATTTTGGAGAATTTTTTCTATAATAACCCACCCCATACTTCTCTTGGCTCTTCAATTTTCAACTGATATCAAGAATATTATTGGACTCCATTTCAATCAACAGTATAAAATATTGGTACAATTGGAACTTGTTAAGAGTCCTAGCTTGAATTGAGCATGATACATTTATTGACAAAAAATTACTTTAGCTATTCAATTTTTTAAAAAGGCAGTCTAATGGACATATTAACTATTAATCTTTCTATGTTTTTAAGTTTTAGTGTTGTATTAAGATAGCTTGCCAGAAAGCATAGTTCCTGGACCATATATATGAATTCCCCACAGAAATGCTTTTACTGAATTATGACTTAATGATTAATAATTTACAGTCTGCACTCAACTGTCTAGAAGTTAGATGCACACCAGTTGTATTTGATAAACTTCTTGAATTGTTTTGCAGTGCCATAGAAGACAATGCTGGCTGTCCACTCATTGATCTAGTCAGTAATATAAGGTGGTTTCATTCAGCATTAAAATTATCACTGAAAGTGCTATTTGGAATAAGTGTCTGGGTTGGGGAATTGGTACTTATGAAGCCTGTGTGGTCCATGATTTCTGTGTTGTCTGACTTAATCTTTACAGTATTGTGAAATATATAAGGATTCCAAATTTTACATATAAAAAAATTAAGACTCTGGAGATGTTAATCAAAGTCTCATAGTGGGTGGCAAAACAAGGAGTCAGATATTGTTTTACTATGGAGTCATAACAGAAGAAAAAAATGAGTTTGTACCTGAACAATGCAATAAGAAAATTGCTATCAAATTGAATCTTAAGGTTTCAATGAAAGGTGTCTAGACTATTTCCATTAATGGAAGCATCTTCACAGTACATTTAAAACCTCCCTTTGTGTCTGCTTTGAATAACAATATTCCTAACATACATAAGCTTAATATTTATAAGCCATCAGAATAGAATCCTAAAAATGTCAATAATAATTACTTTCACTATAGTCGGAAAATGTATAAAATACTTTTGATTTTGTTACTTCAACACTACATAAATTTAGTTACTATTTTATACCCCAAATTTAAATCATGTGATACTGTGCAGCAAATTCAATCCAAGGATCTTAACATTACAAGCTTCTAAAATTACATGTTAGTGTTACCAATCAACATATGGATCCATTGCAATCACTAGTAAAGAAGTTCTCCTGTCCATATCAACTGATCTTATTTTTTATTTTTATTTTTTATTTTTGGTGGTACTGGGGTTCCTGGAAGCCCTTCTTCCTCCGGGCTACACTCCCAGACCTATTTTATATTTTTGAAACAGGGTCTCTTACGCCAGCGCGGCTGGCTTCGAACCTGCGCGATCCTCCTGTCTCCGCCTCCCAAGCGCGGGGATTACAAGCGTGCGCCACCACGCCCGGCTCAACTGATCTTATTTTTGACAGCTATTTAGAAAGCTCTTCTTTCTAAATGTAGAACCAAATTTATTTGGGCTTTAGCTCATTGACATCCCAATTCATTCTCTCTGAATAACATGGAAGTCTTTTTTTTTTTTTTTTTTTTGTGTGTGGTGGTACTGGGGTTCCCGGAAGCCCTTCTACCTCTGGCTACACTCCCAGACCTATTTTATACTTTTTATTTAGAAACAGGGTCTCTTAAGCCAGTGCGGCTGACTTCGAACCTGCGCGATCCTCCTTTCTCCACCTCTCAAGCACAGGGATTAAAAGCGTGAGCTACCACGCCCAGCTGGAAGTCTAATTTTTTACTATAAGAATCACTCAGATACTTGAAAACAATAAGGTTCCATTTGCATCACTTTTGCCTCAACTATTACACATCCTCGATTTATTTAACTGGTCTTATATGGGGTAATTTTACTGTAATCAACATTCTGGTCCCATTTAACAACACTCAAGGTTTTGTGCATGCCCATGGATCAGTACAGAGCAGAGGACTGTCCTTCTGTCTTCCATCAATACATAAAGAGGTCATGATAGCTCTCTTGGCAGACACAGATTGGTATTGATTTGTATTCTAATTACTATCAAGTAAAATTCCTTGACAGTTTTCTCAGCTACAAAAGCATACATTTTTTTCTACTGTGATTATGTGGATACATTAATTTAGATCAATTTTCTATTCCTTAGTGTGTTACTGTTACATAGTATTCTATTACATTTGATCTACTTTTGTAAGATATCAAATTTTATTAATACTAAAAATTCTTATGTATTTCTCATGTATTCTGAGCCAATAACTACATGAGACATTTTAAACCATTTAAGAAAACTCAATTTTATGACTGAAAACCATGTACAAAAATATTAAGTAATTTGAGTGAACACTTTCAGAATATTAATAACAGAATTTTGGATTTCAGTGTAGGCACACCTATTTCAAAGTTGATGATTTTGTTTTATTTAGTTCACTAGGCCATTTCTCCACTGCAACCTAAATTATTGATACATTGAGTAAGTTATATAAAATACAAAGATCTTAAGTACATCCTATTTGCAGTCAAAAGAAACTTTGGGTAAATCCCTATATGAGCCTATATTATATAATATTTATCTAGCACATATTATTTTATATTTGAGACATTTTCATATTTAACTTAATATTTTATTTTATCTTCCCTATTAAAAGGGACCTGTAATGAGTACATAAGGCAGTAGTAAAATTAGTTCATGTATAAAGTAAAAAATTGGTCAATAGGAATCTTTTTTTTTTTTTTTTTTTGGTGGTACTGGGGTTCCTGGAAGCCCTTCTACCTCCGGGCTACACTCCCAGACCTATGTTTACATTTTTATTTGGAAACAGGGTCTCCTAAGCCAGCGCGCGGCTGGCTTCGAACCTGCGCGATCCTCCTGTCTCTGCCTCCTAAGTGCGGGGATTACAAGCGTGCACCACCACGCCCGGCAATAGGAATCTTTGATGATGGTGTTTTAGAGTCACCAACACTGACCCACTCCTCCTTAAGATAGGATCAAAACAGTTGGAGAGCAGCTTCATAGAGAGGTGGGTGACTGTGGGAGAATGTTGAGGTTTGATAGACAGAAACTTGGAAAAAAACCAAAGACTTTGGATAGTAGAACAGGGGGTAAAACTGATCAGTTGACAGTGTGGTATGTGTGGGGGATAGAGATGAAAGGAGAGTCCCTGTGAGAACCATTAGCACAGGAATCAACCCCTTGACCTTGCAGAATTACAATCTAAACAGACAACAGATCTGGGATCTGCCAAGGAAACCGGTTCTGGGAAAGTCCTTTGCATTTCCCAGCATATTCTTACAGTGGGGATAACAGGGCACCATCTTGAGAAGGTCCTGTCTGATCTTACTGCTCTGGGAGTCCAGGTTTTGCATTTTTCTGTCTCTGTATCCCCATGGCAATATCACTACAGTGGCTTAGGTAATGCCTACCTTTGCAGTTTGTTTGACCCCAAGAGAAAGCCTCTGAGAAGACACAAATTTTCTGAGATTTATATGCAGTAGGAAACTGGACTCAGGGAAGAGCAGTTCCTATCTCAAACAAGCAGTTCCGGAAGGTGGCTGCCGGAGTCTGGGGAAACAAGCAGTCACAAGTGGTTTTGCACAGAGATGTGGGCAATAGATTGCATGGGCCCCTCAACCCCACCGCACACCCAGCACGGATAGTCGTGACTCTGTGAAGACCTGTCATGGCGATGTGAAGAACAAAAGGCACCAGAGTTCTTAAAACTACAAAAGCATTGTCATCCCTGACCTTGGGGTGCACAGCACAGAGGTGCTGGTGGGAACCTTGGGAAGAGGAGGTCCACATTAGCTTGACAACATGCTGTGACATCAGGGTTCACTGCCAGATTCTTAGAGTGCAAAGCCCAAATAAATCTAGAGGAAATCTTACCCTGGTGTGCTCTGAGCTCCGCTCTAGCTTGTTCTGGTGTGCCCAGCAGCTGAGAGTTACTCCAGGTGACTTTGATCTCAAACCACTCCTGCTGGTCCTGTGTCAAGCACTGCAAGGGAAGAAAAAGGCAGAGTGGCGCACACCTGTAATCCCAGCATTAGACTGGGAAATCACCAGTCTAATGGCAATCTCAGCAGTTTAGCAAAACCCTCAGCAACTTAATCAGACATTGTTTCAAAATAAAAATTTTAAAAAAGACTACAGTAATTTATGCATACCTATATTCATAGCAGCGCAATTCATAAGAGCCAAACTATGGAACCAGCCTAGGTGACCATCAACAGGTGAATGGATTACAAAATTATGGGACATACACACAGTGGAATTCTACTTATCAATAAAGAATATCAAAATTACATTATTTGCAAGAAGATAGAAGGATCTGGAGAACATTATGTTAAGTGAGATCAGCCAAGCACAAAAAGAGAATGGAGGTGTGTTTTCTCTAATATGCTGGAGCTAGGGAGTATTTTGGATACCAGAGGGACTCCAGACAATGGAGTAGATCCTCAGTAAGCCAGAGAGGTGGTCTAAGTGAAGGAAAGGGAAAGACTGAGGTTCATTAATGGATACACTACCACTGATTGTGTGTATATATGTGAATATATTGATGTCAATCTCAGTACTGTGTATTGCAAAGAGGGGAAATGCGAAAGGGGGGCTCCTAAGTGCTATGTGCAGGTATCTCACTGTCAACATAATTTACATTATGATGTGAGGTTGTAATGAACTAATAAAAGTGTGTGGATGCACACAAACACACACACACACACACACACACACACACACACACACACACTAAAAAAATAGGGCTGGGGTTGTAGCTCAGAGGTGGAATGACCCTGGGTTCAATCCCCAGTACCATAAAGAAGAGAAAGAAAAAGGGAGAGAGGGAGAGAAAAAGGGAGAGAGAAAGGAACTGTGTGAGTCCTTTCCTGGGACATCTATGAGATAATCTTTTGTTTATCACACACACAGTTTACTTAAGCTAGTAGTAGGAGTCTTATTCTTACAATGAATGTTATCCCATCAATTCGTTTTTTTTTTTTTTTTTTTTTTTTTTTTGCAGTACTGAGGATGGAACTCAGGAGCATTTTACCTTTGAGATACATCCCAACCCTGTTTTTTTATTCTTTATTTTGAAAAAGGTTCTCACTAAGTTGTATAGGGCCTCACTAAATAGCTGAGGCTGGCCACCTTGAACCTGTGGTCCTGTCTCAGCTTCCCAAATACTGGGATTACAAGCATGCTCTACCATGCCCAGCTACATCTCATTAATATTAACTAACATATTTTTTTTTCATTTTTGATTAATAGGCCAGTCATATGTTAAAGTATTGGCTGAGTTTTGCAAAATGGTGGAAATGCCAAAGTAGAACGCATATTTTTGTGAGAGATTTCTGTCATAGAAAAGTCTCATAAAAGTAATTTTGCCAGTGACAGCAATGTGAGAGACAGATACAAAATGTCACAATATCAAATAGAGACCTTCAAATCCTTAATCACAATAATAAAATTACAAAGAGGGGTTAGGGAAATAGTAGGATATCGATCAATTGATGTTATGCTGACGAGAGGAGTGAACTTTAACAAGACTTAGACTGGTACAAGTTAGCAAAGTGAAAAACAAGGGTGATGAATGCACAGTTGATGAATGAAATTGTACTTAATGAACACTAATTTGAGTGGCCTGTAGGATGACTTGGTCTAGGTAAAGCCTACAGTTGAAGCACATGCAGACTAGTAGGGCCCAAAGATAGTACTAGAGCGAGGTGTGGTGGGTCATGCCTTGAGAGGCTGAGTTGGGAGGATCACAGGTTTAAAGCCAGCCTCAACAACCTAGCAGGAACCTTTGCAACTTAGCAAGGGTCTGTTTCAAAGTAAATAAAGCTGGGCACTGCAGCTGTATGCCTGCAATCCTAGTTCTTGGGAGACCAAGACAGGAGGATCAAAGGTTCAAGACCAGACTCAGCAACCTGGAGAAGCTCTCAGTGACTTAGTGAGACTTTGTTTCAAAATAAAAATAAAATAGAAATAGTGGTGTAACGTGTGACTCAGAATATCATAATAAACAATAAAATCAGGCTGAGGATATAGCTCAGAAGGTAGAATACCCCTAGATTCAATCCAGAGTACCACTACTACCACCACCACTGCAAAAAAAGAGATAGTATTACAAAGATGATCAATCTCAGGTGGATCTAAAAATGCAGAGAGTACGCATGATACTGAATGGAAAATACTGCATAAAGGTAAGAGTAATTTGTATAGATGGATTGGTGACAGGAAAATGTTGCAAGTCATTTTCAAGGTAGTGTGTGTGTGTGTGTGTGTGTGTGTGTGTGTGTGTGTTTGAATGGCTGAGACATGGAAAAGTGGTTGTAATCATGGAAAGAGATGATTTCTCATTTACCTTTCAGGTTACTGTCATTTGTGAAATTACTACATAGAAATCTGGGGAAAAGAAAAGTGCTTGGAAAATTGTGCTTGTTAAATGTCTGTATGGAAAGAATAATTAAAACACTTTGTGTATTCTCCTTTTGGAGGCATATGCTAGGATAGGAAGAAAGAAATTTAAAGGTTCAGAGTAAAATTTGGGGTTAAAGTTTGACCCATACTAAAATGGAGACAAGGGAAGTAATTCTACATATAAAAAGAAATACAGAAGAAAAAGGCCCATAAACAATGAGGAGTAAGTTTAGGACAAAAAAAAAAGGTCATTTGTTTTCTATTGCTGCTGTGAAATAGTTAACTTTGGCCAAAAAAGAAAACAAACAAACAAACAAACACCTCTAACAATATTTAGCACTCTTTCACTGGAAGTTGAAACGCAGATTTCAGTGAAACTAAAGAGGGCGCTAGTGAGTAAATGAGTAAATGAAGCCAATGGAGTTAACTTGTGAAATTGTAAATAAAAACTAATATACTCCATTAGGGAACACAGATTAATACAACATCCCGACTTGCATTCTTTAAATGTTTATGTTCAGTTTTCTGCTCTTTATTGTAAAATTTCTTAACCTTTTGAAAATTTTTTTTTCTTAATACACCAAACTGTCGTACAGAACTGAAGATAATCAATTTCTTAAAGATTCAACGTTGGAAATGTCGTCTTCTCCAGAATCAAAGGGTCTAGTCCCGTTCACGGTAGAGTCTCTTGAACTTATAAAACAGCATGTCTCTAAAAAACATCACGAGGGAGACGAAGAAGAAGATTTACAGCCAAACCCTGACTTGGAAGATGGCAAAGAGCTTCCGTCCATTTATGGCAGCCTTCCTCGAGGGATGGTGTCGGAGCCCTTGGAAGATGTGGACCCCCACTACTACGTGAAAAAAAATGTGAGAACTAGTTGAAATTATTGCAACTAGACTTTTAATATTTTATTTTTAGACATGAACAAGTATAATTGAGACAAGGCAAAAAAGAGAACAAAGAGTAAATATGAGATTTTTATCAAACGGGTGTTTTACCAGCCTAGGTAGTTTCTTCTTATTTCTTTTTATTAGTTCTGATAGTTCTGATATGCTTTAATGTAAGTGACATGTATAATTGGAGCATGGTCATTGACTATAGTTATCGATTTTAAAATAGTTTTCAAATGTCAATATTATGTGCAGAAATTTAAAATGGGCAACTTGATACTCAGAAGTTGGTAAAGTAAATCCAAACTTGAAGTCTAGTTTCCTTCCTTCCTTCCTTCCTTCCTTCCTTCCTTCCTTCCTTCCTTCCTTCCCTCCTTCCCTCTTTCTTTTCCCTCCCTCTGAACCAGCCAACCTACCTACCTTCCTTCCTTCCTTCCCTCCTTCCCTCCTTCTTTTCCCTCCCTCTGAACCAGCCAACCTACCTTCCTTTCTTCCTTCCTTTCTTTTTGATACTGGGGATTGAACCCAGATGATTCTACCCCTGAACTACACTCCCAGACCTATTTTATACTTTCTTTTGAAACAGTATCTCCCTAAATTGCTGAGGCTGAGATCCTCCTGTCTCAGTCTTCCAGTCTGCAAGTGCTGAGATTACAAGGATGTGTCACTGTGTCCAGTTTATAATTGTTTTATAATCCTCTTTATTCATTTATATATTAAAATATTTTCACTTTACATTATGTATCCAGAAAGCCTTGTGGCACCAACTAATATATTCCAAAACAAGCACAGAACGCTAAATATGGGAACTATTGGTGCATGCCTATAATCCCAGTACTTTGGACGTTGAGAAAGGAGGATTGCATGATGGAGTTTAGCCTCAGCAACTTAGCAAGACCCTTTTTAAAAAATAAAAACTAAGGAGCCAGGCGTGGTGGTGCACACTTGTAATCCCCACACTTGGGAGGCTGAAATAGGAGGATCACACAGGTTTGAAGCAAGCCTCAGCTGCTTAGTGAGGCTCTCAGCAACTTAGTGAGACCCTGTTTCCAAATAAAATATAAAAATAGGTCTGGGAGTATATCCTGGAGGTAGAAAGCCTCTGGGTTCTACCCCCAGTACTACCAATAATAATAATAATAATAATAATAATAATAATAATAATAATAATATAAGTGAGGTGTGATGATACACACTTATAATTTCAGTACTTGGGAGGCCAAGACAGGAGGATTACAGGTTCAGTGCCAGCTTCAACAACTTAGTGAAACCCTATTTCTTTTCTTCTTTTTTGTTTTCTTTTCTTTTTATTTATTTATTTATTTATTTATTTATTTATTTATTTATTTATTTTTGGTGGTACTGGGGTTCCTGGAAGCCCTTCTACCTCCAGGCTACACTCCCAGACCCATTTTATATTTTTATTTGGAAACAGGGTCTCTTAAGCCAGCCAGGCTGTCTTTGAACCCGCGTGATCCTCCTGTCTCCGCCTCCCAAGCGTGGGGATTACAAGCGTGCGCCACCATGCCCGGCTTGTTTTCTTTTTTATTATTTTCATTTTTTTTAAAATGTGTTTATGGTACTGGGGATTAAACCCAGGGACCTTCTACCTTGAGCTATATTCCCAGCCCCATTTTATTTATTTAATTATTTTATTTTGAAACAGGTCTCAGTTCCACCCTCTAAGTTGCTCAGGCTGGCTATGAACCTGTGATCCTTCTGTCTCAGCCTCCCAAGTACTGGGATGCCAAGTGTCAGACACTATGCTGGGCTCCAGAGACCTTTTAATTTTCTATTTTGAAACAGGGTCTTGCTAGGTTGCTGAGGCTCTCACTACTTGCTGTGGCTATCCTCGACCCTGAGATCTTCCTACTGCTGCCTCCTAAGTAGTAGGAAAATAGTCGATTTTGACTGAAGAGTAATTACCAAGGTTTTAAACTTGGAAGAATAGTGGTGTCACTAACAAAGATAAAATAAAAAGTAGATTAAGTTTTGGGAAGATGAAGATTTAGTCTTACAGTGGACAAATATAATTTAATAGTCTTGTAGGATATTCAAAGATATCACTGAGTCTCTGAAAGGGAGATAAATTGATTTTTTAATTACTGCAGCACTGCAACACCTTCCATGGTAATAAAGTACAGTCACAGAATCTTGAGAGCATTTGGGTTACAGTGTAAGTTATAGCTTCATCTCAAATACCTCAGCTAGTGGTTTTTGGTGTACTTAAGTCATATTTAACATGGTGTAGCAACCCTAGTAGCTGTAATACAGTGAGGGCTCTGAGTTCTCTGTCCTCCAATAGGCAAAGGGAAACAAGCAAAGGAAAGTTTTGTTATTGAAGACAAAACTAAGGATTTATTGATTGATTGATTAGGGTCTGGGGATGGAACCCAGGGGCATTTGACTTCCAAGCTACACCCCCTGCTCAAATTTTTATTCTTTATTTTGAAACCAGGTCTCACTGAGTTGCAGAGGGCCTCACTAAGTAGCTGAGGCTGTCCGTGAACCGTGATCCTCTGGTCTCAGCCTCCCAAATGCTGGGATTACAAGCGTGTGCCACCATGCCTGGAAAAATTACGGATTTAAAAAAAGAGTCAAGGCCCAGAGTGAAATACTTGGGGCTTAAACTGAAAGGATAAATTCCTGCAAAGTGCTGTTATGAATGATGCCATGCCATAGAAGCATTTAAGTTGTATTCAGTTTATAATTAATGATAGCATAAAAATAATTATAAAATTAATGGGTGGGTGAGGTGGCACACACTTGTAACCCCAGTACTTGGGAAGCTGAGACAGGAGGATCAGGGTTCGCAGCCAGCCCCAGCTACTTAGTGAGGCCTTCTGCAATTTAGTGAAAACTTGTTTCAAAATAAAGAATAAAACATAGGGCTGGGGGTATAGTTGGAGGTATAATGCCCCTGTGTTCAATCCCCAGAACTACTCAAAAATTAATTTTAAAATTATTTAAAAATTTATCACTTAAAATTTGAAATTAATTTTTCAAATAACATGTATTGGTTATTTGTACATATATCTTGTGTAAAGTTTAAAATTGTTCTGAAAAATAGCATGAAAAGCAATCTTTTTTTTTTTTTTTTTTGTGATACTGGGGTTCCTGGAAACCCTTCTACCTTCAGGCTACACTCCCAGACCTATTTTATACTTTTTATTTGGAAACAGGGTCTCTTAAGCCAGCACAGCTGGCTTGGAACCTGTAGGATCCTCCTGTCTCCGCCTCCCAAGCGCAGGGATTACAAGCGAGTGCCAGCATGCCCTGCTGGAAAGCAAAAAAATTATTTTTTTATTATATTTGGCTGGGCATGGTGACACATGCTTGTAATTCCAGTACTTGGGAGGCTGAGACAGGATAATCACACATTCAAAGCCAGCCTCAGCAACTTGGTGAGGCTCTCAGCAACCTAGTGAGAACTTGTTTTCAAATAAAAAATAAAATAAGTCTGCAATGTAGCCCAGAGGTAGAAGGCTTCTGGGTTGTCTCTAGTAACACACATGTGTTTGCGTGCATGCGCGCGCGCGCACACACACACACACACACGAAAAAGAAATAAATCAGATTTATTTTCTTTGGCTCTTTTTGATGTTTTTTCTTTCTCTTGGCCTTTTAAAATGAAAAGGGAGAGATTAACGACAATAACAGACCAAAGCTCTCACAGGCTGCAAGTTGAAGTTGAAAAAGTGTTTGGAAACTGTAACACAGTTTGCTATCCATAAAACATCGGTGAATGCATATTTGTATTATGTAACTTATTTTTCTATATGTAGCCATAATTATAAAAGACTGATGATCATTAGAAATATGTTAAATGAATTAATGGAATTATAGTTCTGCCTTCTTATTTCACTTGAGTTTTTCTTCTTACAGACTTTCATGGTGTTAAATAAAAAGAGAACAATCTTCAGATTCAATGCTTCTTCCATATTTTGTACATTGTCTCCATTAAGCACTATTAGAGGAACAACTATCAAGGTTTTCGTACATCCATATCCTTTCCTGCTGGTGTATTGACCCTGCTAGAAAGTATATTTAAGGCCAAAGTCAACTATTCTGTATTATTCAGTTATTGCTGCAGAGTTTTTCTCTTTTGAATTGATATCTTATGTTAGGTTATACTGAAATGTGAATTGTGCTGCATTAATTATTTTGTCTTTGAAAATACATATAAAACACATATTCTAAAACCCTCAAAAGTGAAAAGTAAATATTAATCTCCATTGATATCATAAAATAATGTTTTCAGTATGCATGAAAATATTTTTCATGTGTGCATATAAAATCAGTTTATAGAAATATACTTTTCTAATATTATTTATTATCCATTATTCCTTGACTATAACTTACCTTTTTCCGACTGTTAATATTAATTAGTGTCCTCACTGATTGCATGTTTATGTCCATGAATATTTTGCCAAAATGGGTACCAGCAATAGAGTAAGTTATATAATTTCATTATACAGAGTGTTACATATTATATTTTCCATTTTTAACATTTTGTAGTTTTGAATTAAAAACATATTAAATGCCACTGTATATTATATACTATTAAATTACACATTTAATATTTATATTTTACAGATAATGGTATACTTATGTCTTATGTCATACAATGTAGTACTTACATCTGAACTGTAATTAATGAATTCTTCAAATAATCAAAAGCAAATATATAGGTTAATTTATTAATATAAGTTTTTTTGCCCTTTCATTATTCTTAGTTAGATTTTAAATACCTTTTTCTTAGGCTTATTAATATAATATACATATTTGAGTTTTTATATGTTATATTTATGTCATAGTATCATATAAGTGAGGTTGTATCATAATTACTTATAGTTAACATTATTTTCAGTGCCTTGAGTCTTTTCTGTTATAACTCCATACTTGATTTGTTTCTAACCCAGATAACTTTTATTCTCTTACATTCATTAAAAATTTGTTAGTTTTCTATTTTCTTCTCTTTCCTCTGGTATGCATCTAATATGGCTTGCATTAGACAACAATGATGGAAAGGCCTATTAAATTTTCTAGAATAAGAGTCTTTCTAGAAGTTTCCTGTAAACTTTAACTATATTCTTAAAACTAATTGACTTTGGAAGGTAGCTACAATACTGATTCACACATACAAAGAATTCTTGTGTATGTGTTTAATACAATTAGATCTTGCACACTCCTTTAGTTATTGAAAAGTTAATTATTATATAATCTCATTTTGGATAAATTTTATATTTGACATCTTTTATAATTTACCTAAATGAAAAAAACATCCCCTCTGAGCCAGGACAAGAGGAAGAAGTTGGCAGTTAAATTTCATGGTTAATGCCTTAACACAGCTACCGTAGAACTTCTATCTAAAGTTTTATGCTTGGGTTCAAAGGCCCTTGCTATTAGTCTTTGTTTCTATTTCTGTTTTTCTTTTTACTATTTCTCTCTCTCTTTCTTCCTTCTTTTTTCTGTGTGTGTGTGTGTGTGTGTGTGAGAGAGAGAGAGAGAGAGAGAGAGAGAGAGAGAGATTGATTTTATTTTACTTTTTTTTTTTAATATTGGAGATTGAACCCAGGAGCATTCTGCCTCTGAGTGATACCTTCCCTACTCCATTTTATTTTTTATTTTGAAACAGGTTTTGTTATCTTGCTCAAGCTGGCCTCAATTTTTCAATCCTCTTGTCTCAGCCTCCCAAGTACAGGATTATAAACATGCACCACCAGGCCCAGCCTAACTTTTTATTGAAACAAGTTCCCACTAAGTTGCTGAGGCGAATGTTGAACCTGTGATTCCCCTAATTCAACCTTCCAAACACTAGGAATACAGGAGTGTACCTCCACACACTTGTTTTGATTGTTGTCTGGTTGGTTGATTGGCTGTATGGTCCATCAAACGTGTTTTCACTTTTTGAATGCCTTATTTTCAAATACCAAATGGTGATCATAAGCAGAATATTTCAGAGTTGACAGTGTACTATTTTCACTTGTAATACGTAATATAAAAATTTTTCTTCAGGAACACCTTGCTTGGAATTTACACATTTGAAATACTTGTAAAAATCATTGCAAGAGGCATCTGGGCAGGATCTTTTTCCTTCATTGTGGATCCATGGAACTGGCTTGATTTCAATGTCACTTTGTTTGAGTGAGTACTTCAGTTGCAAATATACCATTCTTTTGATAAGCAAGTGATTTTCATTTAAAACTTGAACTCTACAATGATTTCTGCTTGCAAATCATCTATGATTGAAGAACATCTCATAAGTCATGATCATAGTGAGAACTCTCAGCACTACCTCTGAGCCAGTATGAAATGTTTTCCATTTTCTATTTTGAACAAGAGTGATAGTGATTGAAAGTTGTGCATTTTGCGTGATTTTTTTTCCCCAGTGAGTAGAGAATTCCCTGAAGACTTAGAGGATCCCAGTATATATATATGATTCTCAGTTCTCAGGAAACATTTCATTTAGCTACATTCCTTGAGGCAACTAGATATGCTAAATATCAAAATAAGATATTTTAAGCAACACATGTTTTATTTAGTGCTATGTAAATCCTAATTATTTAATGTCCCTTTTCAATGTTTCTATTTAGTGTTTTCTGTTTTATAGGTATGGAAATTATCAGTGGCATCAAATTTCTGTTAAAATAATTTTAAATGAGATTCTAGGTATAGATTTTTGGTAAATATTTTTTTAACAAATAACCTTTAAAGCTCAGAAATGCGATGGACACCTTCAACTACAGTACTTGACAGGAGGATAACAAGTTTGAGGCCAGCTTCAGCAGCTAAGAGAGATCCTGTTACTCAGCTAGACTGTTTCAAAATTTTAAATAAGTAAATAAGTAAATAAATAAATAAATAAGGATGGGTGTACCTTGGAAATAGAATGTTCCTGGGTTCAATCCTCAGTATCCAAAATAAAAATATTTTTTAAAAAATGTATGAAGAGAGAAACTAGTATTTGCTGCATTATAAGCAATCAATAATAGTAGCTAACACCAATATAATTATTATGCTTACTATTTCTACTATTACTACCATTATTTCTGTGGTTCCTGTTGTTGCCAGCTAACAGCTAACTGAGCTAAGACCCAGGAAGCCCTTACTGTGCTCCAGATGTTGTTGTATTTTTCCATTTAATAATTATGGGCCATGAATCAAGAAATATTCTTTCTTTCTTTCTTTCTTTCTTTCTTTCTTTCTTTCTTTCTTTCTTTCTTTCTTTCTTTCTTTTATCTGGTGGTACTGGGGGTGGAATCCAGGGTTTTTCTACCTCCACACTATATTCCCAGACCAACTTTATATTTTTATTTGGAAACGGTCTCACTAAGTTGCTGAGAGCCTCACTAAGTAGCTGAGACTGACTTAGGACCTGTGAGATCCTCTTGTCTCAACCTCCCAAGCGTGGGGGGTCACAAGCGTGCGCCGCCACACCTGGCTCTTTCTACTTTAATATTAAGGGAACTAAGCATGATTAAGTAAATGTCCTCTGTCATGTAGCTGATAAGTGGTGGTGCCTACATTTCTACACAGGCAGTCTAACTCTGGTCTATGTTCTTAATCAATGTATACTCTGCTGTCTATCCCTCATTTTTTAAAAATGAGGTCTACAAAGATTTCTTCTTACAAAACTTCTTGTCACCCTTGTCACCTGTCATTATCACCTGTGCTGCCACCACCACCACCACCACCACCACCATCATCATCTTGTTCCCTTTGTCATCACCTTGGTCCTGGTTTTTGAATCCTTAAAATGAGCTTCATTCCATAAAAATAAAGCTATTACTTTTTTCTTATATCGATTATCTTTTCAGTCATACATAATAAAATACTTATAAGCATGCAGAATATTTGCTATGGAATTAAAACTATCCAGTGGCAAACTACGAAAAACTCTCACAATTTAAGTTTGTAGGTTAATATTAGCTGGCTACTTTTCTCTGGAGCAATTCTTGTCTTCCAATCAATAATAAAACTATTTGCAAAATGGAATAATGTGAGCAAGGGAAATGCTTGGATGTATAATTTTAAAAATAACCTTCAAAGAGCATAAAAAGCCAGAGGTAAATTGCATAGATCCAATATGACTTCTAAATAACTCCAATTTACTTCCACAGGATTATAACAAGGTACTCATCTCTCAACTTCACTTTTGACCTTAAAACTGTGAGAGCATTGAGAATTTTGAAAATTATTCCTTTAAACCAAGGTAAGAAATGACATTGGATTTATTTTTCTTGCTCTTTTATGTAATTGTACTGTGCACACATTTTTTCTCTCTCTCTCTATCTTTTTTATTTTTTGTGGTACTGAGGATGCAACTGAGGGGCACTCTCTCTCCAAGTTACAACTCCAGCACTACTTTTTATTCTTTATTTTGAAACAGGGTCTCACTAAGTTGCGTAGGGCCTCACTAAGTAGCTGAGGTTGGCTGCGAACCTTTGATCCTCCTGTCTCAGCCTCCCAAATGTGTACCACAATGCCGGCTTCATTTGAATATTTTTATCATTGCTTATAGAAAATATCAAATTAAACACTGCTTCCACTTTGAAATGGAGTTATTTAATTTTTATATTTATCTGTCACTCCAGGGAAAGCAAGAAAATAAAATACATTAGATTGTTATTTGTGGTGTGGATACCAAAATATGAATTAACCAGTTATATATTTAATTACTTTTATATGTTAAATATCAACTTAAAAATTGCCCTTAGACTTCTGTGAGGGGTGTTCTAGCCTGATGTTTAACCTGCCTTCTTTTCCTCATGATATTAAAAAAGCATGGAATTAACAAACTAATAAGATATAAAGTAAATTCCTCTTTGCTCTAAGTGCTTAGATACAATGTAATTCATGTGCCACAAAATGAGGGAGGTTCTTCTAAATAAAGGAGAGCTGTGATTATATTAATGGAAGTTATTGAAAACTAATTTATAGCTTTCCTTCCTGAACATATCCTGGAAGAACCTCACTAAAATTTTCTCTTTTTATTTTATTTTATTTTTTTGCAATACTGGGTACTGAACCCAGGGGCATTCTTCCTCTGAGCTACACCCCAAGCTGTATTTTAGTTTTCATTTTGAAGCAGGGTATCACTAAATTGCAGAGAGCTTCCCCATAAGTTGCTGAGGCTAGTCTCAAATCTGTGCTCCTCCTTGTCTCAGTCTTCCAAATACTGAGATTACAAGCATATGTACCATACCCAGCTTTGCCTACATCTTCTAATTTGTTGTTCTGAATGAATAAGCACTATCAGATAGGAAAGATTTAAAGATTTAGGCCTGTTGCAAATCAGAAGTATGGAATTATTGCATCATGAAACCCAATGTAAGTTTCTACAGGAAACTTCCATGTATGGAACACAGTGAAGAAAGTCAGACATGTACAAATACTATACACTTGGCATTCAGGCTGAGCAAAACAGAAAGACAGGAAATGAGGGTGACAATTCCATAAACAATGAATATTCTAAAACATCAAATTATATACATTAAACACATGAATTCTATGATTCGTTAACTATATCTGAATAAAGCTGTTAATAATAATAATAAAAGGCCTGTGTCATGGAAGCTTCAGAAAAATCTAGGAAATAAATGAAATAGAGTCACCCTGGTAACGATATCCATAGCTCTAGCTTCCTGAAAGTCACAGAAACACAGGGTTACATCCCCTGCATCTCCATCTACAGATCAAATATAAGGATGATACAAGAAACCAGTTTAGTTGAAGTCAACAAAGGAGGAATACACTGCCGGAGCCAGCAGGCAAAAGTAAGGGTTCCAAAGAGAGGAGTGAGGATTAAAGAATTCATGCATGGGAGGGCTACCAGTCACTACTAGCACCTCGACTTTATTCTCTCATGGCCATTTATACAGTTTAGCTTCAAAGGAATGCAAGAAAGGCAAGTCCAAAGTACATACTCCATGGGCAAGTCAAACAATACCCTGGTACAACATAAACCTCATCTTATCTAGCAGACAGAACAATTAGCATCCATCATTCTTAGAAGGTCTTATTTACTTTGAAACCCCCATAATTCCAAACCTTGTTGACTCAGGGAGAAGGACAGTCAGAAGTGCACTTTTGAGTAAGGGTGAGTCAAGATAAGGTAAAAACCTTAATGGCTCCCCACAATAACCCACTGGAAGTGGAAGCACATTGCTGCTTCTCTCAAAGAGTAAACAAGGTACATACCAGCAATAAGAACTGGATAAAGTATACTGAAGTACAGAAAGAGAAGTATATTTTTCAAGAGTAAAAGTACTATTTTTAGTAAATGTGCATGAGGATAGGAGCAAGCAAAAGAAATCTATTTTGAATTCCCAGTAGAAGAAAACCTAGATTCTCACAGGCAGAAGATGAAAATGAGATAATAAAATAAATACAAAAAAGTAAAAAAATTATATCACTCCCCCAATTTAATCAATGGTAACAATAATATGCAGTATAACCAGTGTATGGAACAAAACTAATGTGTAAAGGAAGATCAGAGAAGTTTTGTGTTCAATGAAGATGGGTTCATTAAGCTGAATTTCATTTATGGATCATCAGTGACCCTGAAAGAGAGGTTAGAAGAAATTTAAAATACAAATTATTTAAAAATATATTTGAAAAAGAAAAGTATCATTTGTTTTGTGGGTGGGGGATGTATATCTTTAATGGTATTTTATCTTTATTTTGAAACAGGGTCTCATTAAGTTGCAGAGGGCCTTTTAACTTGCTGAGGCTGGCTGAAGGAGGTATTTCCTTTTCTAATTATCCCTTTCCCCCTCACTAACTCTCACCTGTAATTCCTTTCAACTACTCTATAGATATCTTTGTATTATGTCCCTATGCTTCCTATTTTCTCTCTAGCTTCCACAAATGAGAGAAAACATACCACCCTTAAATTTTTGAAACTGAGTAAACTCATATAATTCTCTAGTTTCAGCCATTTTATCGTTCTTCATGACTAAATAGAATTCCTATGTGTGTGTAGACCACATTTTTTTATCCATTCATTTGTTGACACCTGAGTTGGTTTCATAATCTGGCTACTGTGAATTGTGCTGCTATAAGCATGGATATGCATGTATCACTATATTCTTCTGCCTGTGGGTCTTGAGGAAAGATGCAGAGGAGGGGGGTAGCTGGGGTATATGGTAACTCTATTCATAGATTTTGAGGAACCTTAAAACCGATCTTCACCGTGCTTGTGCTAATTTACAATTCCATCAATAGTTTATAAGGATTTCTATTTCCCCATACCCTTGATAGCATTTATTATTGTTTGAATTTGTGTGTGTGTGTGTGTGTGTGTGTGTGTGTGTGTGTGTGTGTTAGTGGAGACTGAACTCAGAGACATTCTACTCCAAATTACAATACCAGCCCATTTTATTTTAAACTGGGTCTTGCTAGGTTGTTGAGAGTCTCACTCTATTTCTGACGTTCTCCTTAACCTGAAATCCTCCTGTCTCAGTATCCCAATTACTGAGATTACCAGTATGTGCCACCATACCAACTTTGTTTGTATCCTTGATAATTGCTATTCTAACTAGAGAATCTCAGTGTAATTTTAATTTTAATTTCCCTGCTTGCTAGTGATTTTGAACATTTTATTTATTTATTTATTTATTTATTTATTTATTTATTTATTTATTTATTTTTGGTGGTACTGGGGTTCCTGGAAACCCTTCTACCTCCAGGCTACACTCCCAGACCGATTTTTATATTTTTATTTGGAAACAGGGTCTCTTAAACCAGCGCGGCTGGCTTCGAACCTGCACGATCCTCCTGTCTCTGCCTCCCAAGCGCGGGGATTACAAGCGTGCGCCACCACGCCCGGCCTGTATTTATTTATTTATTTTTTTAAAGGTGTCTGTGCAGTTCTATTGTCCATTTGTTATTGGATTTCTTTTTAGTGTTTATTTTTAAAGGAGTTCTTTATGTATTCTAGATATTGGTCCTTTATCGGAGAAGTAGCTGACAAATTTTTCCTCCATTCTGTAGGCTCTCTCTCTCTTTAAGTTCTTGATTGTTTCCTTTGGTACACAGAAACAATTTAGTTTTCTACCATCCCATTTATTTATTCTCTCTTTTATTCCTGAGTTTTGGGGGTCTTATTGAAGAAGTCTCTGCTAGTGCCTTTGTTAGAAAGCTGGTTCTAAGTTTCTCCTATTAATTTCATAAATTTGGTTTAATTTTCATGCCTATGGTCCTATTTGCGATTACCCTTGTTCAGGGCAAGAGTTAGAAATATAATTTCAGTTATCTACATATGGATATCAAATTTTCTCATCTTTAAAATTATAAAATTTCACTGGGCTGGTGGTGCATGCTTGTAATCCCCGTGCTTCAGAAGTGGAGACAGGAGCTGGCTTGAGAGACCCTGTTTTCAAATAAAAATATAAAAAAAAAAAATAGGTCTGGGAGTGTAGCCTGGAAGTAGAAGGGTTTTCAGCAACTCCAGTACAACCAAAAAAATTATAAAATTTGATAATAAGTTTAATTTTATTCTTTACTGTTGTGACTCTATTATAAGGTGAACCTTTTCCATTTGTAAGACATTTCTCCAGTTAAGAAAGTAAAGTTTTCAAGTTGGGAGTCGTGGTGCATGTATATAATCCTAGTATTTGGGGAGCTAAGACAGGAGTATTGGAGGACAGCTTCAGAAATGGAGTGTTACTCTCAATAACCTAACAAGACTCTGGTTCAAAATAAAAACAAAATTGGCTGGGTATGTAACTTGGAGGTAAAATATCTCTGGGTTCAATACCTGCGTGTGCACGTTCTCTCTCTCTCTCTCTCTCTCTCTCTCTCTCTCTCTCTCTCTCTCTCTCACACACACACACACACACACACACACACACACACAAAATCAAACAATAATAAATACTAGAAAGGATGTGGGGAAATAGAAACCTTTATATACTGATAGTGGAATTATAAATTAGCACAAACACTATGGAGATTGGTTTTAGATTTCCTCAAAAATCTATGAATAAAATCACCATATAACCCAGCTATACCCTTTCTTTGCATCTTTCCTAAAGACCCAAAGATAGAGACTATAGTGATACATGCATACCCATGTTTTTAGCAATAAAATTCACAATTGGGAGGTTAAGACAGCAGGATACAGGAGGATCACAGGTTCAAAGCCTGCCTCAGCAACTTAGTGAGGCTCTCTGCAACTTAGGAAGACCCTGTTTCAAAACAAAAATAAAATATGAGTATATAGCTCATAGGTAGAATGCCCTTGTGTATCCATCCCCAGTACCATGAAAATAAGTAATATAATGCAATTATAACATAATATAAATAAAAAACGGAAAAGGACTGGAGGGTATATCTCAGATATAAAATGTCCCTGAGTTCAATCCACAGTACCACAAAAAACAATAAGCAAACAAAAAAAGAAAAGTAAAAGTAAAATATCAAACAACGGGTAGATTAAACTCCAAAATGAGCCAGGCGTGGTGGCGCACACTTGTAATCCCCGCGCTTGAGAGGCAGGGACAGGAAGATTGCGCAGGTTCGAAGCCAGCCTCTCTGGCTTAAGAGACCTTGTTTCAAAAAAAAAAAAAAAAGATATAAAATAGGTCTGGGAGTGTAGCCCGGAGGTAGCAGGGTTTCCAGGAACCCCAGTACCACCAATAAATAAATAAATAAATAAATAAATAAATAAATAAATCCAAAATTTAATGAGCTTTCAAACCATTTCAACAGGGAGTTAAAATACATATGAAACATAAAAAATAACTAAATACAGATATAAAATTCTCAAATGGTGACCAGGCACAATGGCAGGAGCCTGTAGTCCCAGCCACTTGTGAGGCCAAAGCAAAAGGATCACTAAAATCCAAAAGAAGGAGACCAGCCTGGGAACATAGTGAGAGACTATCTCAAAAACTTAGATATAATAATAAATTGATTTAATTTTCAAACTAATAAATAAAATAGATACTATCCTCATAACAAATATAATAGGCTTGAGGTATAGAAATGTTGATAACTTGCTCACTATCACAGAGTTACTATATTCTCTCATACATTGTTGAGCTGAGGAGTTAGTAGGATGTTAAAAACCACCAACAAATAAGAAGAGAGAAAGGGAAAAAAGAAGGAAGGAAAGAAAAAGAAGGAACGGAGAAAGAATAAAGTTAATTTATAAACCAAAATATTAATATGTTTTATATGAGATATATAACTACAGTATTTTTATTTTTTTCTTTTCTATTTGCAAAATTTAGCATATAATTTAATACTTAATATCATTAAGTAAAATCAAATTTGTTTGAATTCTTATATATAGTTTATATCTATCACTGTTCTCTTATTCTCATTACTAATCACTAAGATTATTGTCACAAGTTTTATTTAATTAGCTCCCAAATCAAATTCTTATAAAATTGAATAGAATATCACTGTTTCAAAGTATTTCTGGTTTTAACACTTTCAGCCCATTTTGATTTATAACTACATCTTCGCTCATGTTTATCATCTCTGGTGGTCGATATGATAGGCATAAAAAAAGAGAAAGGCTGTTGTTCTTAATATAGTTGAGAGAAACAAACACAAACAGCCCTAATTTTAAACACCGTATCTTACTGGGTGTGGTGGCGCAGGCTTGTAATCCCTGTGCTTGGGAGGTGGAGACAGGAGGATCATGCAGGTTCGAAGCCAGTCGCATTGGCTTAAGAGACCCTGTTTAAAAAAAAAAAAAAAAAAAAAAAAAAAAAAATATATATATATATATATATATATATATATATATATATATATATATAATAGGTCTGGGATTGTAGCCCAGAGATAAAAGGGCTTCCAGGAACCCCAGTATCACCAAAATAATAATAATAATAATAATAATAATAATAATAATAATAAATTAAAAATAAACATTGTATCTGATGCAATAATCATTTAAAATATTTATTTCATCAGCTGTTATAAACTGTCAATAATGCAGAAACCTCAATGGGATGTTTATTTAGTTAGATCTACATAATGAGAATTGGACTGTGGGACACAGAACTGTTCCTTTCATTGGATCATAAGTTTGCCATGGAGAGGTCTGCCAATGCTGCTTTACTAAGATATTATTTTTTATCAAAAATATGCCTTTCTCTTTCCAGGCCTGAAGTCCCTTTTAGGGGTCCTGACCCACTGCTTAAAGAAACTTTTCGGTGCCATTGTCCTGACTCTTTTTTTTCTGAGCATATTTTCTTTAATTGGGATGGGACTCTTCATGGGTAACCTGAAACATAAATGTTTGCGATGGCCTGAAGAAAGTGAAAACGAAACCCTGCACAACAGAACTGGAAACCCCTTTTATACTCGAGGTAAGAATCACTTGCTATCTCTGCGAGAGCAGAAACTCCTGAAAGGCAGAAGAGTCTTCACACAAATGTTCAGTGCTCACCCTCAGAGCCGACTACCTAAGAGCAATGAATATGCTCAAGTACTGATTTGTGTCACTTTTCATTTTAATAAAATTAGCAACATTCCCAGTCTTTGGTCAATTAAATCAAGAAAAGCTATTTTTTTCCCTCAATTGTCATCCTTTTTTTACATTGTACAACTTATTTGTAGTTTCACGAGAGGAAGCTCAAAATAAAATTCTTAGAGTATTGCCATTTTCAGTCAAAGTGTTAACTTAAAATATATTATTTTTTTGTGGCAGGAAATGGTGGCACATACTCGTAATGCCGGTACTTGGAAGACTGAGGCAGGAGGATCACAGGTTTGAGGATAGTCTCAGCAAGTAGTGAAGCTCTAATAAGCCTAGTGAGACTCTGTTTTAAGTGAAAATAAATAAGTATGGGAGTGTAGCTCAGAGGTTGAATGTCTTTGGGTTCAATCTCCAGTCTCAAAATAAATAAATAAAATAATATAAAATAGAATTTTAATCACTATAAGTTTTGAGATGACTTTGAAAGTAAAAAAAAAATCTCATCATAGAAATTTTTACCATTGTTGAATTTCAGTTACTATTGTGCATTTTAGATACTTTGAGGCCTACTTTGTTAAGTCATAATCTCATCTATTCATCATAATTTTTCAGAAGCACAGCTATCCCAGTTCGATTGGAAATGGGAAAAAACTGGGAAAGCAGAAGGATTAAATGAATGTTCTAGGATATTGTAATTACTATGTGATAAAACTGGGATTGTAACTGAACCCAATCCCCCTGAGATATAATTCCTTTTCATTAGTCCATACTTTACAATTGCATTTTTCACATTAAAATTATCAAGTACTTAGCCAGGTGTGGTGTGCCGGTTTGTTATCCCAGCATTTGGGAGGCTGAGACTTGAGGGTCACAGTTTGCAGACAGCCTCAGCTACTGAGCGAGACCCTTCACAACTCAGTGAGACACTGTTTCAAAACTAAAAAGAATAAAAATAGGGCTGGAGGTGTAACTCCGAGGTAGAATGCTCTTGGGTTCCCTCCCCAGACCACACACACAAAAATATTAAGTCCTTTATAACAATACTTAGAAAAAATAAAAGTCTAATTCAACTATTAAAAATATATTAATAAATCTCATAGTGATTCTACATTAATTTTATTTGTATTTTGTAGTTAATTATTTAGTAATTTCTAAACATATTATAATAAATTTCATTGTTTGGCTTACTGTATAATATTATTATGATGCAAGTAATATGAAATTATTAGTATTTAAGTATGTAACTTGTTTAAATGATCATATATCTATGCCAAGGTGTTAAATCTAGTGATGAAGAAAAAAGGAGATGGGTGTATTTCAGTTGGAATATAAGATTCAACATCTTAGTTTTCAATTTAAATATCCATTGGTTCCTATAATGTAACAAAAATAAATGAATTACTTCAAAAGTAAATAATTTTGCAAAGAAAACAGAGATCTGGTTATTTTCCTCTTTGTTAAAGTACAATGTTTCAATTTTAAAAATCATGCAGGACATGGTGGTGAATGCATGTAATCCCAACATTTGGGAGGATGAGACAGGAGGATCACGGTTCAAAGACAGCCTCAGCTACTTAGTGAGGCCCTTTGCAATTCAGTAAGACCCTGTTTCACAAAATAAAGAATAAAAAATAGGGCTGGTGGTGTCCCTCCAAGGTTCCATCCCCAATACTGCAAAAAAATCATTTTTAATGTCTAGCACTTTAAAATGTGCCTGACTATATTTATTCCCTTTCCTCAAGTGGCATGTTGAGATTTACAGAAAATATTACGATCATAAAACATTTTCATCTAATTGCCATGTCAGAGTTCTGACATGTAGAATTTTTGGCACCATTTGTTGCTATTGTCAAATTTTATTTGATTTTTGACAGACCTTCAAACTACTTAGTCAGTGGTGCTTAGATTTTTTTTAACTTAAGATTTCTTCTATAATTATTTTAGTTCACAAAAGTTAAATTAGAGTAATTCAATTTTTTAAAAATTCAATTTAGTCATGAGAAATTTTCCTTCAGAGTTCTGGTCATACTAGGCTATTTTATTCATTTCCCCAGTTAATTTTGAAAGGGATTTTTCCCTTTCTGTGCCAAGCCTTGTCACCTTCAGATCGGTAAAACTTTTGTATTCACAGAAGCCTTTTGGCATGTGCATTAGATGTTAGGTAAAAAAAGATTAGGATACCTGCTCTTTTCTTTTCAGCTGTAGAGAGAGTTGTTTCTTCTGTGGAGATGTAAATGGATTTGAAGTATGCTGTTAACTCAAGATTAGATAGAGAATATAATTTCTTTTTTATTTTCAGAATCAGAAAACTTCTACTATTTGGAAGGAAAACTAGACGCTCTTCTGTGTGGCAACGCCACAGATGCCGGGTAAGCGGTGCTGATGTCTTGTTCTCCCAAGTCAGTGTTCTCCATCCATAGTGCTTACTGAATGATCATTCCTTTTACTGCCGGTTCCCAGTCGACTGTGTTATTTTATTTTGTTATCAAGACTATGCTGAAAAGTTGTTATATTCCATTTGGAAGGTATATAACAAAATTCTTTAAACTCAGTTACTTACAAACAGAAGGATGTATTTCTCACAGTCCAGGAGGCTGAGAAGTTCTGATCAAAATGTCTGCAAATCTGTTGTCTGCTGACAGCACACTTCTTTTTGGCTCAGAGATGGAGCCTCTTTGTTTTGTTAGAAGGAGATAGAGGTCTCCCTTGGACCTTTCCTTCTTTTCTTTCTTTCTTTCTTTCTTTCTTTCTTTCTTTCTTTCTTTCTTTCTTTCTTTCTTTCTTTCTTTCTTTCTTTCTTTCTTTCTTTCTGTGGTACTTGGGATGGAACCCAGCAATATTTTACCTCTGGGATACACTCCCAACCTATTTTATATTTTACTTAGAAACAGGGTCTCACTACATTGTTGAGAGCCTCACTAAGTAGCCAAACATGCCCAACCTTCCTGTCTGAACTTCCCGAGTACTGGGATTATAAGCATGCACGTTTATCCAATTCCTGAAGCCTCACTCTCTGACCTAATCATTTACCCAAAGTGCTGTCTCTTAATACCATAACCATGAGGGTTAGAGCTTCAACAAATGACATTTGATCATTGCACAATTTGCAATATGGAATAATATTATTCAGCTTTATAGAAAAGGGCACAGAAAAAACTTGCAGAATGACTTATTCAAGGTCAAGAAGCAAATAAATTGCAGAGCTGGGACTTCAACAAAAATCTGATTTCTGTTTTCAGTGTACTCTAGGCTTAGTGAAAATTGCTTAAAAATAATATAAATCTGTTCTTTGGCCAGGTGTGGTGGCATATTTCTGTAATTCCAGTTAAAATGGTGAGACAAAAAGGTTGCAGGTTTAAGGCCAGCCTCATTAATTTAGTGAGATCGTGTTTCAAAATAAGAAATAAAAAGGTCTGGAGATGAAGCTCAGAGTAAAATGTCCCTGGGTTCAATCCCCAGTACCAAAACCAAACCAAAACAAAAAAACAATCTTTTCATTGGTTGGTTGCGTTAAGGAGAGAAATACTAAAGATATGCTGTTATTTTTATTTATCATATATCTTATGGCACCACGTGCTATATGCATGTATATCACTGTCACTGTAAACTGCATCATGATGTGAGATTTTGATGCACTAATAAAAATTAAATAATAACAAATGAACGAAAATAAATGCTTAATTAAAAATAAAATGTTTTTTAAATAGTATTTTAAATACTTATTCGTTGCTGTAATGAAATACTCATATTTCATAATCCCATATCTTTATATGTTCAGATAGAACAAATAAAAACAGAAACAGGCACGTCTGAGGAATGGGCCATATGTGATTTCTTTGTGTTGCTTTATTTTGCTAGGATGACTTGATACCTATCCACAGCCTCAGCTCTTGGGATCTGGGGCAAATATTAACAAAAGAAACATGAAAGAAAAAATAAAAATTTTGTTTGTTCTAAATTTTTTGTACTGGGGATGCAGCCCAGAGGCATTCTATCTTTGAGCTATACACCACCAGTCCTATTTTATGTTGAAACAAGTTCTCACTAAGTTGTCGAGGGTCTCACTGAATTGCTGAGGCTGGCCTTGAATCTGAAATCCTCCTGTCTCAGCTTCCTAAATACTGGGATTACTGGCATGCACTATCATGCTTGTCCAGAAACATAAATTTTATAGTTTGGCTATATTCAGGTGATTTAAACATTTTATTTATTTTATTTCTTACTTAGCACAAACCCTTTTGCCCAACTTTTGCTGAGCTTTTATTCTATTCTGAAATCCAACTTACAAACTTATCTCCTTATACCTATATCATCCTTACTTCAACTAAGTCCCTTTATGTACCTTCCCAACTCCGATGAAACTTGAAATGCATTTGAAAGCATGTGAGTGTAAGTATCCAGAATAGAACCATCTATTTCAAAACAAAAAGAGAAAACCAGGCAATGTTTCACCTATAGCAATCATGCTTTGCTACATGTTAAACTACCCTAAAAGTTAGGGTCTTAAAATAACAACAAAAACTTACTTGCTCAGATTCTGTGGGTCAGCCATTTAGCAAATTTAAAAGCACAAGGGCTTTTTCAAGCCTCTGCTTGTTCCATTAGCAGACACTTAAAACACATACCATGACCAAAGTTGAAGTTCTGTGAGAGGGAACTATACAAGGCCTTAGATAGAGGAAAGTAGGATTTATCGGGCCACTACAGTAATAATTGACCACAACCCCTGAGCCCCTTAGTAGATAAAAGTACCAAGAGTCCCTGAAAGGAAAGGAAATAAATATTTAATCCCATCTTTTCTCCCCAAGTGCAAGTAGCGCTTATCAATTATTGATGTGATAAATGTTTTTTCACCCCTAAATAATGGGATGGCAAGGTTTGAGGTGAGATCATTTGAAAAAATTAAACTCTCAGCTACTGCAGTTTTATTTTTACCACTAATATTTTTTAATGATTATACGTTGACTGTGGTATTTAGATTTTCAGTAGCAAAGCTATAGTTAACATATTGCATTCTTGAAAACTGCTAAGGCAATAGACTAAGTATTCTCACCATGAAAACGGATAATTATGTGAGACAGTGAATATGTTACTTGGCTCAATTTAGCCATTTCACAGTATGTATCTATCCTAAAACATAATGTTGTACATGATAAATACATATATTCATTTATGAATTATAAATGAGTTGATGCAGAAAATAAGGACTGGAAATATCACTGTAGAGCCCCTTTATATTTTAGCTTAATTCACACGGTTTGTGTGTATCAACTTAATATCTAACTTATTTGCAGTGTTTAGCTATAAATTTTTGGAGAACACTCAACACTCCCTGTGGAAAGAGCAGCCCTCTATTATTCATGGGCTGATGTTTGATTTTGCCTTAACCTGAAAGTCATCTAACCATAAGCAGTTTTTCTTTTTCTTATCTTCTTTAGTCAGTGTCCAGAAGGATACATGTGTGTAAAAGCTGGCATAAATCCTGATCGTGGCTTCACAAATTTTGACAACTTTGGGTGGGCCTTGTTTGCCCTATTCAGATTAATGACGCAGGATTACCCTGAAGAACTTTATCACCAGGTAAGAACAGAGAGGACTCTCTGCCCTCAAAAATGGTGCCATGACCTCCCCTCTAAAATAGTGACCCAACGTATGGCAGTTTATTAGTTATTTTATGTGGAAAAGAATTTGAGAACAAAAGCAGAGAGAACCCAAATTACTGAATGAAAAACTATGTGTTGGCTGTCATACCAGGTCTGTTCTTTTGTGTGTGGTATCTTATTTGATTTTTAAAACAATTCTACAAGGTGAATATACAGATAGTCTCTAACTCTGGTTTCACTTGCAATTTTTCAGTTTTGCAGTGGTGCCAAAGAAATATGAATTCAGTAAAAATCACACTTCAGTACTGAATTTTGATATTTCCCCGATGAGCAATACGCAGTATGAGAACTTTGCATGAGGAAGCCACAAGCTGCAGCCCAAGTTAGTCACATGATCAAGAGGGACCGCCACACACTCTACACGTCACATGATCAAGAGGGACCGCCACACACTCTACAAGTCAGATGCTCAAGAGGGACCGCCACACACTCTACAAGTCACATGATCAAGAGGGCCCACCACACACTCTACAAGTCACATGATCAAGAGGGACCACCACACACTCTACAAGTCACATGATCAAGAGGGATTGCCACACACTCTGCAAGTCACATGATCAAGAGGGACCACCACACACTCTACACGCCACATGATCAAGAGGGACCACCACACACTCTACATTGTGTACTGTCTTAAGCCACACTGCTCTGTAGGTTAGGTGTACTAACACTGTAGTTTGGACTTAAGATATTTTCAGCTTGTGATAAGGTTATCGTATGTAACCTCATGTTAATGGAGGAGTGTCCATATGCCTGTTTTTATACGAGATACTAATATTCAAATAGATTAAGTAACCTTCCTAAATTAATAGCAGGTGTACCTGTCTTGCTTCAAAGCTTGCGATATGTATACATTTGATATTAAGTAAAGAAAATTGAACCCAGGGGCATTCTACTCTAAATTACACTCCCAGCCCCTATTTATTTTATTTTATTTTTTTAATTTTGAACTAGGGTCTCACTAAGTAACTGAGGCTAGCAGAGAACCTGTGACCCTTCTGTCTCTACCTTCAGAATACTGAGATTATAAGTTTGTACCACCACACCTGGCCTAAATAATTTTTATTGAATACATGCTGTTTAATTTTGTATCCTTTTTGCTCACTACATTTTAATATTAACTCATGCCTTAGTTATAGAAACAGAAGACTTACTGTTATGAGATTTAGAATCTAAATTGTAAGAGTCCATCCTCATAACTGTGTGTGCACCATAGATAGTCAGCAGTGTATAATATTCATTAAGATGGAAATACAGTTTTTCTTTGCTGAGAAGATGAGAATACATGTTAGATGAGTATATGTTATAATATACAATGTTATTAGAAGGCAGCAGAGTGAACATCAAAGCAGATAAAAATAATCTAAATTCACATTCCTATTAGAAAGAAGGTATTTATTGTTGATGGAGATCATTCTTTTTTAAACATATAAACACACTGGTTCATGACTGTAATCTCAGGGACTTGGAAGACTGAGGCAGAAAGATGACAAGTCGCAGGCCAGCCCAGCCTGGGAAACTTAGTGAGACCCTGTCTCAAAATAAAAAATACAAATGGCTGAGGAGGTAGAGAGCACTCCCCTAGGTCCCTCCCCAATACCATAAACATCAAAAACATAAGCATACTATACTTATTTTTATATAATAGGAAAATTATGGAGAATGTGTGTATACTGATCATTAATAATGATATGATAAAGTATTTTAGATAGATGTCTTAAACATATTATTAGATGGAAACCAAGTAGACTAAACATACATGTAGTATGTAGTTCAAGTAACATGGTCTTTTAATGCAAACTTGTTTTCCCAATTTTTAATATTAGTATTTTATTGTTATTTCCTAATAATAATGTCTTTGACATGTATTAGTGATTTTCCCATAACACTAGGAGCATCTTATTTCTAAAATAATCATGTTATTATTTCTGTAAAAATCTTTTTTTGGTTTTAAATTTCTGTCTAAGAATGTTAAAAGTCCATATGCATGATACATAGCTCTGTAAGATCTGGTCTCTATATACTTGTCCAGACTTATTTCTAATGATATCCCAGTAGCTACTCTACTTGAGTATATAAAAATATTTGCTATTTCCTAGACAAACTGTTCTCATAATGTCTTGTTTCCATGTATGTTGTACTTTCTGCATGAATGCATGTTTGCTTCTCTCAGCCTTAGGGCTTGTACCACAAACGTATGCCTCAAAGCCTAAATTTCTTCTTAAGTTTTACCATAATCTCTCTTTTCAGAGTAAAAAACATCCTATAGAATCCCATCAGTACTCTAATTTCCTCTGATAGTGGTATTTCAATTGCTTGTTCAGTTATGTTTCCCATTAGGAGATAAACTACTTAAGATGTATTTTGTCTTAATTTTTTTTATTTTTGCAATATAATTCATAGAACTGTTTAATGAAATTCTAATAAAAATACATGAATGTTTGTGGGCTGCATCACTTTTATATAACAACAAAAGTCCTTTTTTAATAAGCCCCCAAAGGATGTTAGCAAACCTTCTTGTTAGTGTTGGATTAAAGGCCAGCCTTTCCCTCTACCAGTGAGATGAAAAACCAGTCTTAGAGCACTGGAGTCCATTGAGAACCCTCATCATGCTGGTGCTCTAAGGTTTATTGTCCAATTTTCTTTTTTTTCTGCATTTGTATTCTGAGCATTGCCATGAACCAAACTAGTCATGATTAGGAAAATTTGCAGTTATTCCAAGAGAAGACTGTTCATGCTTTGGAAAATATTATTTGTATCACTTTTAAATCATTCATTAGTATTTATTGATTTAATTACTCTTTGGTGTTTGTTTTGGTACAGAAATCAATAAAATATTGCCCACTTTTATGGATATAAAAGAGTTTTAACAATACAGTTAATAGTTGCCAAGTACTTACAGTATGCTATGGTCTTCATGTGCATAGGTTAATTTAATTTTTTTTTTTTTTTTTTTTTGCGGGTCTGGGGATGGAACCCAGGGGCATTCGACCTCCGAGATACACCCCCTGCCCTATTTTTTATTCTTTATTTTGAAACCGGGTCTCACTGAGTTGCAGAGGGCCTCACTAAGTAGCTGAGGCTGTCCGTGAACCGCGATCCTCCAGGTCTCAGCCTCCCAAATGCTGGGATTACAAGTGTGCGCCACCACGCCCGGCGATTTAATATTTATTTAAAAACCTAGTAAAATAGGGCATATAATTATCTCCTATTTCATACTAAGATATAGCAAAACTATAATTTACATTTTTCTATGCTAACAAGAATATATATATATATATATATATATATATATTTATTTATTTATTTATACCCCTCAGTTGTATTATACTGGAAAGAACATTCCCCTATACCTGTAAGACATGGTATTTTACATATATTATTTTCCTTTCTCTTTTTATATTTAAAATATATTAAGTGTGGCATAGGTGAATTGTGTAGAATGAGATAATAAACTTAAAGTATCATCCAGGTATGGTGGTGCATGCTTGTAATCCCAGTGTTCAGGAGGCTGAGATAGGAGGATCTCCACCACATAGTGCAACCCTGTTTCGAAGTAAAATAGGGCTTGGAATATAGCTGGGGATTTAATCTCCAGCACACACAAAAAATTACTTACTAATGTTTATTAATGTGCATGTTTGATGGATCCAGCCCTTTAGCGGTGGGGATGAGCAGGAAGGAGAGTGCCGACGGCCCGAACAGAAGCACACGAGCAGAGAGTCGAGTCAAGCAGGATCTCGTTTATTTCTCTCAGGCAACCCAATTTAAAGCAAATAACCGCAAGGGGGATTTCCAACAGGAAACTATTCTAACCTATCGTGCTAAAGATCACTCTTGCATGCGCAAAGCACATAACTTGCAGCCAAACATTATCCAATGCACGAGGGGTTCATGAGCACGGAAGCATTATATGAGCCAATAAGGCTCAACATTACCAAATTGGGCTAGCGGGGGCAAAAGGAGTAGTTACACCCTCCATATCTGCTCGGCGCTACTTGTAGCTGATTCATCGGAAGTTCTGTAAGGCAGTTGGGCAGACCCCAACACAAGTTCATATATAATATGTCTAAAGTTAAGCATTCTATTTTTTTTTTTTTTTTTTGGTGGTGGTACTGGGGTTCCTGGAAGCCCTTCTACCTCCGGGCCACACTCCCAGACCTATTTTATACTTTTTTTATTTTTGGAAAAAGGGTCTCTTAAACCAGTAAGACTGGCTTCGAACCTGTGCGATCCTCCTGTCTCCATCTCCCAAGCGCGGGGATTACAAGCATGCGCCACCACGCCCGGCTCTAATTTTTTTAGATAGAATGTTTTTAAATTTTCTTCTGATTACATTCTACATATGACTAAGTTATTTTCACATCAAATATTTTTCATTTGGAAAATAGGAGAACACAAAAAGGATGATTAACATTTTTCTTTTTTCCGTATTCTCCTTTCTCCTTAGATCCTTTATGCTTCTGGGAAGGTCTATATGGTATTTTTCGTTGTGATCAGTTTTTGGTTTGCCTTTTACCTGGTGAGTTTGTTTGTGGGCATACTTGCTATGGCCTATGAAGAAGAAAAGCAGAAAGCTGCTGGAAAAACTAAAAAAAGTGAACCACAGTATCAACAGACTCTACGAGAACTTCAAGAAGGACATGAAGCCACTGAGGTACAATTTTTTTATGCTTCTGAAAATTATAGGGTCAAAGGTATCTTCCAAGTTTCTTGGAATAAATTACTTTCTGATAGATGCTCATGACTATGTATAGTATATGATCAAAAATTAAAAAATAGTTTGAATAATAGGGCTCACTTTTGCTATGTAAATTTCTTTTCTTAATGTATTGTGTTAGGGGTGAACAACATTGGAATTTGTAGGCACATGCCTGTAATCCTAGTATTTAGGAGGCTGAAATAGAAAGATCACAGGTTTGAGGCCAGCCTCAGCAACTTAGTGAAAGCTTTAGCAACTTAGTGAGATCATGTTTCAAAATAAAAAAATAAAATAGGACTTGGGGCGAGTTCAGAGGTAGAATACCCCTGGATTCAATCCCCAACATAAAAAGCGTGACCAACATGTTTAAATAATTTGTATGTACAAATTTGTCCCAAAATGTGTATTTCTGTTGCTGATAAACTATAAACATGTTGTATTTTTTTAGAACTTTTTATAATACAAGTATAGTTAATTAATTCAAACTTACTTCATACAGCACATCAGAATTAACTTTGAAAAAAGTGTGTGTTCAATGAAAGGTGATGGTGCCTTCCATAATGTAGAAATTATAAAGTACTAAAAGAATGAACAAAATTACAGCACCCAAAGTTATAAAAAGACAAAATATTATCTTTGTAGTTTCTTCAAGAGGAAATACACTGCATCTTAATGTAGGAAATTATCTTATTTATGGGATCATTGAATATCCATCAGTACTAAAAATTAATAATGTTTTGCTCTAGTTTTTAATTACCTTAGTAATGCACTTGAGTATTTTCATAGTAATAGCCTCAGCAAAAAAAATTTAGTTTATGAATCTGAAAGTATTGACAGAGAAACATTAAAGAAGTTATATAAAATCGTAAAAATATGATTTAAAAAATCTGAATTGTGCTATAAGTGTGCTAAAATGAATAGCACTGAAGAAATCAACCAGAAGTAGCTTTATTATTTTGCAGGAGCGCTCGCACCTCTTCCTTGAACTATTGTTTTGGTAGAAAATAAGAGGATCTAGACTAAGGCAGACAACAAATGATAGAAAGGAGCCATACCTGGGAACCCTTCCATAAAGAGGATAAAAAGAGATAGGAAAAACAAGAACTGACATGTTCTCCGACACTAACCTGAATATGTAAAAAGGCTGCCTGAGTGGTTCATTAATACTAAAGGTCCTTTCTGAATCAGTAAGAGACAATGTCAACTCTCCCCCATTTATGACCATTTTATGAAGTCAACCTATTGAAGAAGCTCTGAAAAACTCATTGAACCTGAAGGACAAGATGTAAGATCATGCCTAATGACATGATAGATTGTTTGTGCTCCTAACATACATATCCTTGAACAAGAAGCAATTATGGACTGTTTGAAGAAAACATGTATAAAAAGAGGCTATTACCATTCGTGAGCAAGTCACTGTAAAACAAATTACAAAAGCTTTCTGTCTCCAAAAATGAGGACAGGGTCCTTCAGATGAAATGAGTAGGGTTTGAATAACATGTTAAACGTGTAATTTATTCTGAAGTAGCATTTTAGAACCTCCAAGGCTTTATGGCTACACACACACACAAATGTATCCAAGAATATAACAAAATGTCTCTTATCCCAAGAAGAAATGCTCTACTAGCTCTGATTATGGAAGAACTTGAGTATTTCCCCAAATATTTTGCTTTGCTACTTGGGATCACTGAAGCCTTCCTGGTTTTAATTAAAATCTTTCGATTTTAAAGAATTCTGTTTCCTAGAAGAGTCCTAGAACGTTTTGTCATGCAGAGTTTTCTAGGAGGTGAGAGTAAACATAATTTTCTCCACATTCATTTTCTTTCCCTTTTCTTACTAATATATAAGAAAACGTGGGGAGAGAAGTCACCCTGGAACACCGTGAGCAATCTTCAGGCAACCTACTTGATTAAAGACCAGTGAGATTCCAATTCCAGTGGGAATGAAATGAAGTTGCCCCAGTACTTCATGTTCTCACATTATAGGAAAGCTGTGGTTCTTATCACAGTTGGATAAATAGAAATTTTAGTCCATATTCAATACTTAATCACTGTGTAATGTTTTCCAGCCTGTTATACTTTTTAAACTTTAGTCTTTGCCGGGCATGGTGGCGCACGCTTGCAATCCCCACACTTAGGAGGCGAAGACAGGAGGATCGCGCTGGTTCAGAGGCAGCCTCGCTGGCTTAAGAGACCCTGTTTCCAAATAAACAAAATATAAAATAGGTCTGGGAGTGTAGCCCGGGCATATAGAGCTTTCAAGAACCCCAGTACCAATAATAATAATAATAATAATAATAATAATAATCATCATCATCATCATCATCATCATCTTTAGTCTTTCATCTAAAAATGTATGTAATTCTAGCATCTGTAATATAGGTTATTGTGTGGCCTAAATGAAAAAAATGCATGTAAAGACCTTGGCAGTAGTTAGACTATAGTAAGCAACTAAAAAATGACATGAAGAAATATGAATAAAATTAGGAGTATTATATATTATATTAGAGAGAGCTTTTACCCAGACTATTGCACTCAGCAAGTACACTAAAAGAAATCTTTATCATAACTATGATAATGCTAAAATTATGTGACATTTATTGTTTATTTACTACGTAGCAGACCCAGTGCTAAAAGCTTTATATGTATCAACACTTCACCTAAGCAACAGCCCTTTAAAGTGTAAGAAGTATCCCAATATCTCATATGAGAAAATTGATCTTTAATATTCAAAAACATAAAATTAGCCACAATAGTAAACCAGATTTTAATTTTTTATACTTGTACACTATTAATTTTAATTATCATATAATAAAGATGATAAAAAGCCAAGGGTCACAGTTGTCTCAATAGAAAAAAATCCATCAACATAAATTTCCTAAGTCTTTGACATGCTTAGACATAATTCCAATAGAATGAGAATAATAGCAGTAGTTTATAATGTTAGTTGAATGACAGCTTATGTGACAGGTATGTGACATGTCCTCATGTATCCCCAAGTTGGTTCCTCATTGCTGTGTTCTGACTGCTTCTCAACACTCACGGGGCGAACCCATCTCTCACCACTTTACCATTTCGTTCTGGAAGCTCAGTGCTGAAACGTTATTATTCCATTAACTATACAGTTTTCAGGTGAAACTTTTCCATTGCTAGCTACTGATAAAACCTCGGAAGAAAGTCAGATATTTAAAACTGCAGGAATGAAAATAATTAAAGTGTATTTGCCACATCTATACTAATATGCATATAGCTTATCTAATTAGTTAAAATTTTATTAAGAGCTGGGCGTGGTGGCGCATGTTTGTAATCCCAGCATTTGGGAGGCTGAGACATTGCAGGTTCACAGATAGCCTCTGCTACTTAGTGAGGCCCTTTGCAACTCAGTGAGACCCTGTTTCAAAATAAAGAATAAAAAATAGGGCTGGGGTGTAGCTCAGAGGTATAATGCCCCTGGGTTCCATGCCCCCAGTACCTCAAATACATATATATGATTGACAATTATACTAAACATTGACAATAAGCAATTTTAATAAATATAAATATTGTGCCTATCTTTATAAAGCTGATCTAATAGGGAGATCAGCTACGTCATACACATAAAATTGTACTTCTAGAACAAGAAGATATGTGGTTCCTGGTGTTCTGAGCAGAAAACACAAAGTACCATCTACAATATGTTCTTGCTGAGACCTAAGCAAATTGTAAGGGCCTATTGCTATAATTGCCTTTTTCCGGAGACTATAGGAAATAGAGGTACATATTAAATTACATTAAAAGGACATAATCTGTCTAAACTCCATAGTATTAGTGATTCAGTATCTTTACCAAATAAATCATGTAAGATAAAATAAATTAAAATCACAAGACTTGCCAACTAAATACAATGTGTTGACTCCGTATTTTGATTGGAACAATTCAGTTGTAATAGAATGTTTTGGAACAATAAAGGAAAATTAAGCATGATTTGGATATTGGATAATATGAAGTATTAGTATTTTGCTGATTCTGGCAATGATACTGCTTTCTCTATTTTAGAAAATTATTAATTAAAATGGGATGGACACAATAAAATAGAGAGACAGGGTTCTTTGAGATGCTTTAGAATTTCTGAGTCAGAAAAGGTTTGTTTGAAAAACTGACAGAGGAGCTGAGATATGAAAGAGAGAGAGGAAGCAGGGTGAGTGGGAGTATCAGGAAGGGCTTGCGCTGCAGCTTGGAACAGGTCCAAGTCCAAGACAAACATGTCAGGTACTCGCGGGTAAGTGCGTGCAGTGCAGCTGGGTTTCTCCTCACACGTGCATCCCCTACAAACATTTTTTTCTTTGTTTTGTGGTTCTGGGTATTGAACCCAGGGGCATCCTACCTTTGAGCTACATCCCCAGTCCTATTTTATTTTTTCATTTTGAAACAGGATCTTACTAAGTTGCTGAGGGCTTTAATAAGTTTCTGAGTTTAGCATCAAATCTGTTGTCCTCCTGTCCCAGTCTCCCAAGTATTAGAATTGTAGGCGTGGGCTACCACACCACCTAAGAAATTTTTTTTATCAGTTTTGTAAAAAAGAATCTTAGCCACCATTTTCTGTCTAATTGCAGTGTCAGATTATTTAAATCTAAGTCATATGCCCTTATTAGCTGTTAAATTTCCCAGAGTCGAGAGTTATTGAGTTATAATCTTATTTGCATCATAAATAGCTACATATTTAGTATTAGCTAATGTGTGAGCACTCATTCAATATTTATAAGACGTTCAGTCGGGGCCAATGTATCACTAAACTGTTATGTATTATATTTTGAAATACATCCATACTTCAAGACAATTGAGCTCTGACTGTATTACCAATAACAGTACTGCCTACCTTCCTTCCCTACCTCACACTCAAATATCTTTACTAAATGGCTCTTTTTTTGTGATACCAACAGACATCTTAACTATCTAAAGTAACTTCCTAAAAAGTAATTCTTCTATAGAAGTAATACCTCTTAAGGGATCAGTTGACAGAATCTGTATCACAAAGTATCCTCTTTATGAAGATATACTCCTAGGAAATACTTGTCAAATCTTAGTAACAAAATTTTACTTCAGTTGGTTTTATCTCACAAAAATTTGGAATTGCATAAGTTATGACTTCCACTTTTTGCAACCTGGTGATTCAGCTAAAATTGCTTTCTGAAATAAACACAATTTTTGCATGTTTGCCAACTGGATATTTCACAGCAATTATATGTTGCATATCAAATTCTACTCAAATATGAATAATATTAACTAAAATTCACTGATATTTAATAATTTTGTTGTTGAGCTCATACAATATAATTTTGTTGGTCATAAGTTATATTTGTTTTCCAAATAATCTTAAGTCAGTTTCATATTGACAGTAGATAAAGAGTGGCAAATGATGAAACCTAGAAAGGGTCCCAGAGGTAAAAAGTGGCATTTTTAGGAAAATAATACACTTCATATAGAGTCTTGGGTGGACCTATAAAAGTGAAGGAGTCAGTGTTAAATGTATTTATTTTTTCTTTTCAGACCAAACAAACACAAATTGAAATGAAGAAAAGATCACCAGCTTCCATGAACACCTCATTGGATGTATTGGAAGAAGCTACTCTCAGTCATAAAGAAGGTAAAGTTAAAAATACTTAGACATTTGCTATGTAATGTACTATTCATACATCTCACTATATGTGTTTCGTGGGAGCAATATTGGGAACTGAACCCAGAGACATTCTACCTTCCAGCTACACCTCCAGGATCTACACCTTTTTTTTAATATCTTCAACTTTATTTTCAAACAGGGTCTCACTAAGTTACTGAGTGTCTCACCAAGTTGCTGAGATTGGCCTCAAACCTCTGATCCTCTTTTCTCACTCTCCCAAGTACTGGGATTATAGGAATGCACCCCAATGGCTTGCATTTTTTAAAAGAAAACCTTCAGTTCCTTCAGAATCTTAAATGGCAAAACCTAATCTAAGAATAAAATGAGAATATTATAATCAACAATATGTAAGCAATGTAAAAGAAAAGTTTCTTAAATGTTAGAAAGTATTAGAGCACCACAATTAATATATTGAGGTGTTAACTTATGACAAAAATAGAAATTTAATATAGAGCTGAACCTTTACGAGCATATTTTTGAATTGTGGGTACACTTACATGCACATCAATTGGGAGAATTGTGACAATTTGAGGTTACTCATGTGGCTTAGAAATAACAAAAAATTAAGAAAAAGGTTTTGGTGAATGCACAGAACATATGTAGAAAGTCATCTATTTTAATATTTACTATGATAAAATATACAAAAATCTACCATATGAAGTTAAAACTGCAAAACATATGCAGACAAACAGATGTTATGTGGTGCCATTTGCAGTTGCAAAATAGGTAAACACATGCAAAGATGAAATATTAAGTCATCACTGCATAAAATTAATTGTGGGACACTCTGTACCACTGTAGTAATTTCGTTGTCACTCCTTTTGCTGTTGCAGTGAGCTCAGTTGAGAGTATTTGCTGATACCTTGTGTGATGTGACTCTAACTATTGCAAAATGAGCAATGCTTCTCTCCAATAAACTACATGTCATGGTAAAAGGTGGATCGCTCATGGTTCTTGCATATTGTCACCATACGTACTACATAGACAAAGAATAAATTGGTATCAGTGAAGTTTCTGGACATTATTAGACTATCAGTACCTAAGTTTTAGGGGAGCCAAGAGTTACACTTGGATTTTTCTATTTCAGAGGTGTCTTTGCCCCAACCTCCAATTGACTCACAAGGGCCAATTTTATGACCTGGATATATCAAGGTCCTTTCTAGACTCTTCTCTATTGTTTCCTTTTCAAACTCTTTATCATGGTCATTATAATAAGATAATATTTGTTATATAAATCTAGAGATTAGAAACCATAATGTTTTCAACTGCATGTTTATTTCCTTCTAATATATAGTTGGCTTAATGTACGTTTAATTTTTCTTACTTGGCATAAACTAAATAGAGGAAATTTATTTAGCTGTGCTTTTTATTTGTATAGAATATTTCTATTTGCTAGGTGCGAATCAGAAGTCTAGTTCCAAACCTCCCTTTGCACGTGAAAGTCAAAGTTGTGAATTAGTTGGAATTGAAAGAATTTTCTAATGATTGACTTTTCTATTGTTTCATTCCAGAACCAAAATCCAGGAAGAAATGCCCATTGTGTTGGTATAGGTTTGCTAAAACTTTCTTAATCTGGAATTGTTCACCCTGTTGGTTAAAACTGAAAGAGTTTGCCTATAGGATTGTAGCCGATCCTTTTACCGATCTTTTCCTTCTCATATGCATAATTTTAAATATATATTTTTTGGCCTTTGAACATTATCCAATGAGTAAAGAAACCAGCTCTCTTCTTACCATTGGAAACTTGGTAAGACTCTCTTTGTACATTATTTTCATTTGAAAAATCAACTTTTCTTTATTCATCATTGCCCTCCTTTTATTATTTTTTACCACTCCAGTATGTGGTAGTATGCTCTTACATTCCTATGGGATAATGCATTATGTTCATGCTCCACCCTGTACTCCCACCCCCAACCTTAAAATATTCTTACCCTCAAAAGATTTTACAACTGAAGTTTAAAATTCTATTAATTCAATTTGGGATTCCCCTCCAGCTGCTTTGCAGTAAAGTTCAGTGGAAATTATTTACTGCCTTTTCCTTCTTTAATACATGTTCACTGGGTTCCTTTGCCCCAGAGGTCAGACAGAACAAAGATGGAGTAACAGGCTTGGCACCTGGATTCTCAGTCCTGGATCCTGAATGAAAGAGCACTTGGTCCTTTCTTTTCTTTCTGTCTTAGATCAGAGCTTGTCCTTTTGACAATATATTTTTGAGATTGATCTACCCTTTTCACTTAAAAATAGAAAACATCTTTCTGTGAATTTAAAAACAGGTCATATTCTAATATATTTATATTGTTGTAATTTGCCTTTATTGTTATTGTTTCATTATTATTTATTTCCTTGTTACTAATAGAAATAACAAAACTATCCATTTCAAATTATATGTTTACTTGATATTAAAGTAGGAATTTAATTATTTCTGTCACAGTTGTTTTTTTATAATTTTATTGGCGCAATTCTACCAAATCTCATCATGGTGAGATTCAAAATGAAAGGTCATATAAGCATGCATCTCTTGGTGTCTCCCTTCCTATTCCCATCTGCTAACCGCTCCTCCCTCCTCTTACAAACTTAATAAGGGCGTTAGTGATACTTTCAGATATGGACATAATATTACTTGGTCTCTTTCCTTCCACCAAGATAATACTCATAGGTTTACTTTAGGGTTGTTGTTGTCTCATTTATCTGGACCGTATTATTTTTAAAAAAATATTTCACACATTGAGAAACTAAATATGTTTTTTTTGAGAAACTAAATATGTTAATATGCATTTTGTATTTCATTTGATCTTAGCCAAATGGCTGAGAAGCAGTATGCATTTCATACCTCAAATGGATCTATTTGAAATGAAAGGGTTTTCACATTCAAAAATAGTTTTCTTCAAGAAAGATTATTGTTTTGTTCTTCAAAAATAATCAGATAATTTATATTTAAGTGTCTGGGGCAATAAAATGTGTGATTTTATTGTAATTCCAGTCTTGGGAGGCCGAGACAGGAGAAAACAGATTCATGGACAGCTTCAGCTACTAGTGAGGCCCTCTGCATCTTAGTGAGACTCTGTTTTAAAATAAAGAATAAAATCAGGCTTGGGATGTAGCTCAGAGGTAATATGCCCCTGGGCTCAATCCTCAGTACTGCGAAATAAATAAATAAATAAATAAATAAATAAATAAATAAATAAATACATACATACATACATACATACATACATAAAATGTGTGATACTTCCATATGGATTAATAGCTTTTATATGTCTTAATATGGACTTTAATATGGAATCCAGAATTAACCCTGAGAGAAGCTGTAAACAATGTGACAGTGCAAAGTAAATGTTACATGTTAAAGTTTTTGTGTAGGAAGTTTCTGACACAGTTAACAGAATCATTCTCACCCATGTGTTTGTTTTTATTTAGGTTTTTATTGGCATCTTTACAGCAGAAATGATTTTTAAAATAATTGCCATGCATCCATTTGGGTATTTCCAAGTAGGTTGGAACATTTTTGATAGTGTGATTGTGTTCCATGGTTTAGCAGAACTTTATCTAGCAAATATTAGTGGATTGTCTCTTTTCCGAACATTCAGAATGGTAAGTAGAATCCAAGACCTAATTTTTATTTCATCAAAGCTTATCTCAGTTTTCTCAGACATACAATGAAATGATTGATAAAATATTCCTGCTGTAATACTGGCAGTATTATATTAATTAATTAGCTAATTAATATATAAAGGGCTTAGTGAAAGAATAAGAAATTTCCAGTGCTATTATTTGATTCAAGCATTTAAGTAAACAAGGCCATGTAAATTTGATCCAGATCCATGAACTAAGAACAAATATTTTCAAATATATGTTAGGACAATTTATTTAAAATTTATTATAAAGCAACATCAAAATGTTATGAAGGTAGAGAGGTGGTAAGAGTCAGAAAATTAGGCAAAGAAATAATGGTATTAGAATGGTATTTGTAGAAATGTTAAGCATCCAGCAAGTATTAAGTGTTACATTGTCACACTCTGACTGGTTAAAAGAACAAGTAGTTCTTTTAACAATTAGGAATTAAAAACAATTAGTCAGATTTGGTCTTATTCAAACAACTAGTTCCTACAGGACAGTGTCTTCAGAACTCTGCCTTAAATCCTCAAACACCAACTTTTGCATGAGTAGAGATATATATATGAGATATAGTCATCAAATTTACAAATGAAATAAAACTGATAAGTGCACAAAATATGCTGAATTATAACAGCAAAATATTTAAAGGCTAACAAAATATTAAATCAAAGATGATTAAGTTTTATATGGATAAACATAAACCTTTTGAGTTCAGAAATCTAACCATAAGAAAAAGTTGGGAAGGTATAGAATATATTAAAATTACATGTGGATTTTGAACGACTGTATCAGCATTGCGATACAGAGACTAAAAATGTTAAAGTACTTTACACTGTATAAATACAAATAAAAATCTGATAAAAGAAGAAAGAATATTTTAACTAAACCTGGAATACTGTATTTGGTCCCGATGTGTTATTTTAAAATGGAATCACACAGTAGGATTGTTAGTAAAATTTGAAGGCTCCTGACAAACTTTTTCAGTATCATTTATATGTCATAATGTGGAAAAATATCTAATGTTTGTAGAAAGAAAAAACCAAGAACTAATACTTGTCCTTTCAGAGATTGAAACATAAAGCTACAATAATTATAAGAGTATGATATTAAATGAAAATTGAGAAATAGATCAATAGAAGAGGATATGAATAGATGTCCTGTACAAAATTATAAAATATTTAAGATGGACTAAGAATTGTATGTAAAATATGCAGTGACTAGTATTAATAATGCTTAAAAGTGAATATAAAGTTTAAGTATTTGTATGTGTATAATGCTGACAAAAAATAAACATACATTCTAATAAATGGTAAAGGTTTTGTTTATTTCTCATTGTTGCATTTTCTTTATTTTCCCTCCTCCTCCTCCTCCTCCTCCTCCTCCTCCTCCTCCTCCTCCTCTTCCTCCTCCTCCTCCTCCTTCATCTTCTTGCATTTTTCTATTAGTTGCGAATTTTCAAGTTGGGGAAATACTGGCCCACCTTTGAGACACTGATGCTGACTCTTGGTAACTCACTGGTGGCCTTGAAGGACTTGATCCTGCTGTTGATAATATTCACCTTCTTCTCTGCCGTGTTCGGCATGAAACTGTTGGGTCCAAACTACGAAATGCATGTCTGCAGCATAGACAAAGACTGTCAGCTCCCACGGTGGCACATGTATGACCTCTTTCACTCCAGCATGAATGTGTTCCGAATTCTCTGTGGAGAGTGGATAGAGACCTTATGGGACTGTATGGAGGTAGCAGGAAAATTCTGGTGCATTTCTTTTTACATGATGGTCATTTTAATTGGAAACTTATTGGTAAGTATTCTATCTTTTACATTTTCCTTGAAATAGTACATATAATGTAGTGTTGTTTTTGTGATGTGGATTGATGGGATCCAGTGGTCCTTAATGGGTTTGTGTCATATGGTTAAGAGTAGCCACGTGTGACTATTACCAGTTGAAATGAGGCTGGTCTAATTTGAGACATAGAACAAATATAAAATATACACTAGATACAAAGCTTCCCTCCAAAATAATGTAAATTTTCACATTAATAATTTTATATAGAATACATTTAAATGAGAATAACTTGTATTTACATTATTAAAATTAATTTCACCTGTTTTATTTACAATTACTTATACTTTATTTAATATTTTATGGGTGACTTGCATCATATAATCCTTGGCTAGTACTGATTTTATAATCTTGCTACTCAGAGTAGGATAAGGCATCATATAGGAAATGATTAGAAATGCAGACTGTCAGGCCTTATCACAGACCTGTGGGAGTAGAATCTACATTGCCACAATATCCCCAGGTGATTTGTGTGCCCATTAAACTTTCAAAAGCACTTAAGTATAACACTGGCTGTCAAACTAGCCTGCACATTGAAATTACCAGGGGAATTGTTAAAAGTATGCTGATACCTTGGATCCATTCCCAGAGATTCTGATTTTATTGACATGTGGACATGGCCTGATCATCACAATTTTAAAAAAATCACTAGACTAAATAATAGTTCAGCAAAGACTGAAAACCAGTGGTCTATAAAAATGTTATGCCTTCGAGCCGGGCGTGGTGGCGCACGCTTGTAATCCCTGCGTTTGGGAGGCGGAGACAGGAGGATCACGCAGGTTCCAAGCCAGCCGCGCTGGTTTAAGAGACCCTGTTTCCAATATATATATATATATATATATATATATATATATATATATATATATATATATATATATATATATATATATATAAAATAGGTCTGGGAGTGTAGCCCAGAAGTAAAAGGGCTTCCAGGAACCCCAGTACCACCAAAAAAAAAAAAAAATGTTATGTATTCACTAAAGAAGTTTCACTTTTACATTTCCTAATATTCAAACTGATGTTACATGAACTTAAATAAATAGCTTTCACTTCTTCTAAGGAAAAAGATATGGGTTATAAAAATTATTCTTACAGAAAAAATAGACTATTTGCTTTTTACTTATATTTTATTTATTTATTTATTCATTTATTTATTTATTTATTTATTTGTTTGGTGGTACTGGGGTTCCTGGAAGCCCTTCTACCTCCGGGCTACACTCCCAGACCTTTTTTATATTTTTGAAACAGGGTCTTTTACGCCAGCGCGGCTGGCTTCAAACTTGCACGATCCTCCTGTCTCCGCCTCCCAAGCACAGGGTTACAAGCGTGCGCCACCTCGCCCGGCATTACTTATATTTTATAAAGATCAAGTACATTTCCCAAAAGACTAAAAAAAAAACAAAAAAAAAAACAAAAAAAACCCACAGGTTGAACTAACTTTATCTGTGCCCTTCTTCACTGCTCTATTTCATCTTGGGAATCATTATGTCATATTTATTGCACTGGCATTTTGTCCACCTTCCTCTTTAAATTGTTAGCTCCAGCAGAGAAGAGGTCATTACACTCGTCCCTATCATAAAGCCTACAACAGTGCCCAACATGTACAATTATTTCAATACCTTCGGCCCTTTGTAACCATTAATACACTTTGAATTCCCAGAGATAATATAACAGAATTTTAAATGGCTGAAACAAAATTGATCTAACATGTCAAAATACATAACTCAGAATGTCAGTGATAAGAGTATGGCATGTATGTCCAAATGAAATTATTATAGGCCATTCTCTGTCTGTCTCCTTGCCTAGTAGTCTATGTTTTGTATTAAGATGACTGCTAAAGCCTCACATTTTCATACTATATAAATCAGATAGAAGAGAGATTCTCTTTCCTAGAAGCCACAGCAAACTTCCTATTATCTCATTAACTCTGAGTTACAACCCCATTTCTGAACTAATCTCAATTGCCCAGGGTGTGGAATGCATTTATTATGTAAAGCTCCTCACATCCCTCCCTTGAGCTAAAGAGAATATCAGTCGAAATATTATTTATATTTTTACTAATGAGAACATAGTAATTTCTCAAACAAAATGTATATTTCCATCTCTAAAAAGAAGGGTTATGGCTGTTGCAAGAAGCAGCAACCACAACACACACACACACACACACACACACACACACACACACACACACACATTTCAAGATCAAAGAAGCAGAAATGCTAAGGCAAACATGAATGCCACTCTATTTTTTTTTTTTTAATTTCTACCGGTTAGTAACTTTAAGTTAGGGGCTCCCATTTTCAGTTGTTTGGCCATCATATGTACCCATGGTAAAAATCCATTACGGATTAGTTCTCTCAACAATCATACATTTGGGGGACAACATGGTAATAAAACTAGAGTAAGTACAAAGGAAAAAAGGAGAGAATTTGTGAAGTTGTTGATCTTCTCACTGACTCTACTTCTAATGTGCATTTGTGTAAAAAGGAAGGTCTTTCTGCATTTTAAAAAAATAAGTTTATCTTAGTCTTCCAATAATGATTCTGTTCTGCAAATGGAAATCGTAAGCAAGAATTTAAAGTGACCTTTCAATAGTGCTATGTCATGTT
>NC_137787.1:69281589-69332870 GCF_963383645.1 Muscardinus avellanarius
TAATTAGTAAGTATATTTTAACAGTAGATTTCAATATGTACAGAAAACAAAAATATAAGAAAATATTTACTACATAAGTATGCATAAATTTAGATGTACAAGCTTTACATATATTTTCAGGCACAATCTACACATTTGAAGTTTTTTTTTAAAAAAAATAACCTGTAGCCAGAATGGTAGCACACACTTGTAATCCCAGCATTTGGGAGGCTTAGGCAGAAGGATCACAGTTCAAAGACAGCCTCAGCTGCTACTTAGTGAGGCCCTTTGCAACTCCGTGAGACTCTGTTTCAAAATAACGAATAAAATATATGGCTAGGAATGTCGCTTGAAGGTAGATGCCCCTGGGTTCCATCCCCAGTACTGCAAACAAACAAAAAAAAACATGTAAAACATAATGCATGCAAACTTCAGAATATCTAAAGAAAGAAGAAGAACCTTCTAGGATAGATACAACTCTCAAATTATTGCATTAGGTGTAATAAAGTAATAAATATTTAGACCCCAGATATGGTAAACCAGTAAATATAGTTATATAATCCAAAAACAGAATCTAGACCTTGCAATTAAATATTAATAAGATAAAACTGTGATTCTCTATAAACTGAAAAGTGTTATTTCTTAATGATAATAAGGTTAAAATATATACTAGTCTTGACCTGAAAAATAAAGTATTAAGAGTTATTCTTTCATCATTTATCTGTTTCTTGTTTGACCAAATTTATTACTATGGAAAATTACCACGTCTACCCAACACCTGTGTTTGTATGACTCCAGACATTGTATATGGCCTTTAGGACCATGGATAGCTACCTCTGAAGGCAATTCCTCATTGATTTACAGAATTCTTTCATGTTTTCAAGAATAGGGCTACAGTAAAGACAGCTACCTAGAATAGCAATTCAGTTTCTCACATTGTATAAGACAGTCTGGCTCAGTAGTAAAATTAAGCTTTGGAATAAGATAGACTTGATTCTAATCTCTGTGATCTTTAATGTAAAACAACCATAAGCCATGCTGTTTTTTAATCTAGAAAAAAGAAAAAAAAACCCTATTGCCCAGAATGTTGTGAGATGATGAGGTATGGTTACACAAACTTAGTATCTGACACATTGTGGGTAAATAAGAACTGAACATCACTGTTGATCACATGATCAGTTGTCTAAACTTACATCAGCATTTTTTAAAGGATCATTTATTATTGTATAAAAGAAAAATAAGATATAATTAGTTATTTTTTCATTTAGCTACTCTACCTGTTTCTGGCATTGGTGAGCTCATTTAGTTCATACAAAGATGCCACAACTGAAGAAAATAATGAATCAAAAAATATCCACCTTGCAATGGCAAGAATTAAAAAAGGAATAAACTGTGTGCTTCATAAAATGTTATGCAGAAAGCAAAGTGTTCCACAGGCAACAGCTGACCATGTGAATGATGTGTTTGTTAAAGAGAATATTTCTGACCATACACTTTCTGAACTGAGCAACACCCAAGATTTTCTCAAGGATAAGGATAAAAGCAGTGGCACAGAAAAAAACACAACTGAAAATGAGAGCCAATCTCTTATCCCCAGTCCAAGTGTCTCAGAGACTGTACCAATTGCTTCAGAAGAATCTGATATAGAAAATCTAGATAACAAAGAGATTCGGAGCAAGTCTGGTGATGGAGACAGCAAAGAGGTAAGGCGTTTCATTTTCAATCGATCTATGGTCTTTTTGATAAAAAAAAAAAGTAAGTCAGTGCTGAAGTTCAAGAGTCAGATTGCCCTTGCCATTCTAACACCATGCCTCCTGACTTCTCATGTTTTGTTCTTAATCAAATGACTAAAGTTTTCTACGCTCTAGTCTTCTAATATATAAAAGAGGCTAAAATTCGACATTTTAAGGAAACACAAGACTTAACATAGAAAGAGTAAGAAAAGTGTTTAATAGGACAAAAAATAATATCTCATATATGGTAAACACTCAGGAAAACATTACATGATATGAGTTTAAATTCTATTAATTAACAAATTCATTATGCTCAAATACATACTGAAGAACTAAGTTTATGAAATCAATGTCTATTATTAGAGAAATAACTGAGCTTCCCTGGGATTTATAATCTTTGAAATGTGAGGATAGATTAGGAGATAACAAAGGTTATTTCTTGCTTACAAAAATTCTCAGATTCTAGCAAATTTATTTCTTCAATATATAAATATATAATTAAGTTAGACTAAAAAAAAGAAAAAGAAAATTCAACAGCTTGGATTATGAACTCTTGGTAGCTTTATAAATGACTGCCTAAAAAATGTCAGGATTACATTTAAAATGGGATAGATACTGTTTTTTACTTAGTTTCTAAACTGTGCACCCTATTTGGAAAAATCTTGTCTCCATTTGCAAGCAGAATGATGACAGTGTAAGAGATATAATTTGGTAGAAAGTGATAGGTGAACAAAAAGCTCTATGGCCTTTTTTCTTTAGATCCCACTGAGGAATGAACTCAGATCTCTCAAAGACCCTGAGGAGAGAAAGACAATGCCTCTTTTTAGGTGTGCAGAATCTCTGTCACCATCTTTTCCCCGGACCTCTTCAGATCCTCTCTGATATAATTTTTCAATTGGTTTTCTAACGGAACTTGAGTTTCAATTATTCAAGATCCTTCCAGCACCTACTAAAGACATTTCTGCTTTAGAGAACTCATTTTACTCTTAGCATGCCAAATATCCTCAGATATACATAATAATTAATGGCACTACAAGAAGACAAAAAAGTTCTTATCCATCATACATTTCTATCTTCTCTGGAGATTTTGATTACCATTGTTCTTTGAATAAAATTGTTATTTATCACAGCATATCGTGTTTGAGGACCCCTGTAAACTTCATCACGGTATCATTAGAAAGTCTAGAATATAAAAAGATATAGGAAAGAGTTTATGCAAAATAATACGAAATGTTCAAATTTCAGAAGTTGTCACTTATACTGCATGATTACTTAGTCCTGTTGATTGGTTAGCTACACGTAGAAGATTTATTCATTAACTTATACATATTAATTAGCCAGACATTTTGGAGGTTATATAGCCCATGCATGTTTAATATGTTAATTTTTAAATTCCAAAGAATAAAACAGAAAATTCACGTGTGATCTGATAATTCAGAGATAAAACACTTGATTTTTGTTTGTATTTGTACTTGCAGCATTTTTATTACAAACATGTACTCATTATAAAAATAATATATTTTACACCAGATTTTGTAACTTTTTTATAATTCAGGAATATGGCATGGTCATTTTCTATGTCATTAAATACATTTCTACTAAAATATTTATAATTTTAATATTAATTGATTTATTAATAAAATTTAGGATAATAGAGAGTTTCTTAAAAACACAACAAATATATAAATGAGGCTTTCATACTAAAAAATATAAATATAAGATATATGAATTTAACAATTAAGTTCCAAATATTATATTTATTTATTTTCTGATTTTAAAAAAGCACATGCCTGTAGTCTTTATTTTAATAGAAATAAAGAAAATGTAAAGGAAATTGAAATAATTAAAATATGTTTGATTGAGTAATATTTTGCTGAATGTTTTATTTTGTTTAATTGAACACCATATCATTTACTAAAAGTTGATCATATAAAAAAAGGACTACAGCTAAACAAAGCTTTCTAACTGTATTTCCTTTATACTTATTGTATATAAGATCAAGATACATATAAAAATATTTATAATGTCATTTTTTGCACTTTAAGTCCTCAACTTTTAGTTAATAAAACTTGTTTTCTTCCAGATGTTTTAATATTCTTATGTTTTAATTTAAAAATATTGTTTATTTGCTACTAACTGTAGTATCTTCTTATAAATTTATTTTTAAAGTAGGTAAAATGAAGCATGATGTGAAAATGGTTTTAATTAAAGACAAAGGATGCAATTACATTATTATCACATGTACAAAGCAATGATCACCCTAGCTTATGCAGCCTTGAAATTTAGTCAAAAGCAAGCGAACCATGAGGTTCATTTCTGTATTCAAGCAATTTCCACACAATTTCTGTCATTTTTTTTTTCAGGTTTAAACTGAGCTGTATTCCCTGTGCCTTTCTTTCATGATAGCTTCACATCAGTTGTGTCTAATGTAAAAGGAGAAATTCTAGGCTGGCTTTTATAATAAAATCTATGTGCAGTATTATATATTCATCTTTTGCATGAATGAATGGTTTATTTGGAGGATATTCATTTGATTGAAATAACATATAAAACTCTGGTGCATAACCAAAAGAAAATTTTGGAATATAAATGCTTTCATTAATTGGAGGTAGCCTATACATTTATGAACAAAGTGTTCTTAACTAAATGTTAATTGTAATATAGTTTTTAGCTTAAATTGTTATTATATATATTTTTTTTCTTTTTTTTTGGTGGTACTGGGGTTTCTGGAAGCCCTTCTACCTCTGGGCTATACTCCCAGACCTATTTTATATTTTTTTAAATTTTGAAACAGGGTCTCTTAAGCCAGCGCACGCAGCTGGCTTTGAACCTGCGCGATCCTCCTGTCTCCGCCTCCCAAACGCAGGTATTACAAGCGTGCGCCACCACGCCCGGCATAAAATATTTTTTAAAACTTTAGTTACCATCAATATATTTGTGTGATATCTTCAATATCAATCATGAAATTGGCATAAAGTCTTTTAAACCTGATAACATTCTTTCTGTACATACTTTTTCTTATTTCTGAAAATTAAATAAACATTACTACAGTGAACAAATTAAACATTAATCATAACTTTCTGGTGGGACTTAATTTTTTTTAGAAAATAAAGCAATCTAGCTCATCTGAATGTAGTACAGTAGATATTGCTCTGTCTGAAGAAGAAATGATCTATGAATCTGAAAAACAAAATCATCACAAAAATGGTAAGAAAAAAATTTCCTTGGTAATTTTATCGAACTTGAATATCATTTAAACTAAATAGTAGCATTGCTTTATTTTTAATCTTAAATAGTTTATAACATTTGCAAAGGCAACCGACATTAAAGAATGTGGGGGAATGTGCATACATATATCCACATATATACTGATTGACCTCTTTTGAAAAATGTTCAGAAAAAAGTCAATATTAGGAAAAAAAGGAAAGTACCTATTTTCCAAACGATCTAATGCAGTGGTTATAAAACTTACTCTCAAATCAGACAACTTTCTCACTGAAAGTGAATTTCTCCTCCTCTTCTATCTACTTACCTTCTCTGTGATTGTTTCCTCATTTGTAAAAGAAAAAGCCTGGTGGGATTGTTAAAAGATTAAGTGTGTGTGTGTGTGTGTGTGTGTGTGTGTGTGTGTGTGTGTGTGTATGTGAGAGAGCGAGACAGAGAGACAGAGAGAGACAGAGATATGAGAAGAGAAAGAATTTGGCAAGAGGAAGGAATAGAAGAAGGAGAAGAAGAAGGAAGAGGACTCAATAGCAATACTATCATCATAACCTTTCATAGACTTGGCTTACAGAGATATTTATTGATACAATAAATCCAGAAAAAAACCTGAGTTGTAGTATGTCAGTGAACTATTATTGATAATATTGATTCCAAAAATGGGTTTTCCATGCCATAAATAACACTGGGTAAAATGTTCATTGTGAACTATGTAACTATTTACATTGTAATAGAGATGATTTAGGATTAAAACAGCAAATCAGTAAACTTAAATCAACAACTTGGAAAAGAACATATATACATATATTTTGAAATGAAGTATTTTAGACCTTAAAAGATCAGCAAATTACTATAGGTTTGGGCACTTGAAATCACTGGAAAATCATCAAAATGGTAACTGCTAAGTGCTCAAATCCTTTCTCCAGAGTAAGAATTTGTTCTCTGCAGTTTAAATTCTGGGATATATATTATTTAAGCCAAAGAATAAAACACATCATATGTATTTTTACTAGATATGCATCATTTTACTAGATATGTATAATTTGATACCATGAAAATTTCTAAAATCAAATGCTTTGATTTTAAACCCTACCCACATCTATTTCTTCAATTTCTCACCTCCAATCAATCCCTGATCATGCCTCACACTTTCTTTTTGCCAGCCCTCTTGATGAGCAGAGTTGGGCTTCCTATGCCCAGAGAGTGTCCCACAGTGCAGTTTACCTCCTTACATTGATTTGATCAAATTTCCCATTTCCATGGCACAATAAACTAGAATCAAATCAGTTCAATTATCTAAATACTATATCTCATGATGATACTTGTGTTTTTACACTGGAACATTATACTTTAATACAACATAACATTCAGAACATGTGTGTGTGTGTGTGTGTGTGTGTGTGTGTGTGTGTGTGTGTGTGTGTAATTTGGGGTGAATTGGGTGGTAGTGAGGGGTTATTTCTATTCTCAGACTCTGCATAGTAAGGGAATATCCTGCCATCCCTGCTTTCTCCAACCTCTTTCCTCTTCCCACTACCAACCCCAGTTGTTAAACTTTTCTTTTTATCCTCAGTTAAGGTAAAGAGATCAAAAAAGATGTCTATAAATCAGAAGCCATCTATGTTAGAATATTTAAATAAACAATTGCTAAAGCATTGGGGGTAGAAAGCTTGAGATTTTTTTCATTAGTATTCTAGATTTTTGTTCTTGACAATTTGATTCTCGACAGGGTATGGACGGAGATCTTCGTCAGCTCAAATTAGCAGAGCATCAAAGAGAGGAAAAATTTGGCAAAACATAAGGAAAACCTGCTGCAAGATTGTGGAAAATGGTTGGTTTAAGTGTTTCATTGGCCTTGTCACTCTGCTCTGCACAGGTGCTCTGGTAAGGGAGCTTAGGATTAGTATTATTTTTTATGATAACAACTGTGTCATAATTACGTTAGGTCAGAAAGTTACCTTGACAGATTACCTTCCCCAGAATTCCTAGCACAGCACCATATTTTATATTCTGTCACTTATATTTTAAATACTCTATATTATGCTTTCTTAGAAAGTCTGCCTAAGCATCACTTAATATTATACTTGATACTGATTAAGTATCAAAATTAAATATAATTTCAAAATATATGAGTTACAGCAGGAAAAAGAAATTAAAATACATACCTGACTCTTTGGATATTAGTGGACTTTTTATGAGCCAGCTTAATAATTTAAACATTCAAACTTCTATATTGCATTGGCACTTTGGTTCCTATTCAGTGTGGAAAGGCAGATATTACATGCATTTTATTTATTTATTTATTTATTTATTTATTTATTTATTTATTGTGTGTGTGTATTTGTGTGTGTGTGTGTGTTACTAGTGGTGGAACCCAGGGGCTTTCTACCTCAGGGCTATACTCCCAGACCTATTTTATACTTTATTTGGAAACAGGGTCTCACTAAGTTGCTGAGATCCTCACTAAGAAACTGAGGCTGTCTTTGAATGTGTGCGATCCTCCTGTCTCAGCTGCCCAAGTACTGGGATTCCAAGCACACACCACCATGACCGGCTATTACAAGCATTTTGTTGTGGTGGTGGTGGTGGTACTGGGGTTCCTGGAAACCCTTCTACTTCCAGGCTACACTCCCAGACCTATTTTTATACTTTTTTTAAATTTGGAAACAGGGTCTCTTAAGCCACTTGCGGCTGGCTTTGAACCTGCGTGATCCTCCTGTCTCCGCCTCCCAAGCACAAGGATTACAAGTGTGTGCCACCACCTCCAGCTTTACAAACATTTTTAAAGACTTTCTCTGAGTGTATGATAATGGAGATTGGACATAATGGCATTCTGACTTTGAGATATACTCTCTGCCCTATTTTTTTTTTTTATTTGAAACATGGTCTTGCTAAGTTACCATGCATTGCTTCCCTTGAACCTGGAAGCCTCCTCCCTCAACCTCTAAATACTGGGATTAGAGGTATGCACCACTATGCCCAGCTTAAGGGACTTTCAACTACACATGTACTTACCGTTTGACCCAAAAATCTTGATTCTGGAAAATTATTCTACAAATATATGCACATATACTTATTGGAATTTATAACGTTTTTCACTGATAGATTTTTTTTTATAATAGCAAAGTTTGGGTTGGGGGAGATCCCATAATGAATGAGGACTTATATGATGGTACAATCATGTAATGCAATACTGCGTAACTATTTTAAAAATACAGAAGCTGAAATATTCTGATATTGCAATGCTCCAAGGTGCATTGGAGGTAGGTGAAAGAGGAAAGGTCTAGCATCTTGTATATGCCATGTCACATTTTTCTTAGGAAAATGAGAAAACTAGAATAGAACAGTCAATTTGTTTACATTTGTTTAAGGAATAGAAAAGAATATACAATAATTAGTTAATAGTGTGATACAGAAGATGAAGTCGTGATTAGGAAACAAAATTTGCAAGAAATATATATTTAAAGTAAACTGTATATTGACATTTAGTAAATTCTAAGGGGTATCTAGCTGAATGACATTCACAACGCAAATGCAGTCATGCAACTATGTCTTGGATTGATAAACAGAACATTCCCAGAACTCCAGAACCATACAGTTATCCCTCACATCCATTTTCCCACTGTGTTTGGGTAAACAGTATGTGAACTTCAAGTACCATAGAGTCTTACAAGATAACCAGACCTCCACAGATTTGATTTTAGCTCAATGAAACTGATCTCAGATTCCTGACTTAAATATTTGAAAAAAAAGCTTTTATTGTATTGGTTTCAGACACAAAATTTGTAGTAATCTCTTACAAAATCAATAGGGAATATAAAACAGAGCTCCCTTAGGGTCCACTCCCAGCCATACTCTCTTCTCTCCTTACAGTGCAGGTCACTGCATCCTCTAAGTGTGCCAAGTCCTCTAGCATACAAGTCCTTTCCTTTCTTAATAATGTTAAGTACTCCCCCAACTACTTGATTTATTTATACTGCTGGTGGCCAGAAAAGAAAGTAGAGGTAGATCTTAAAGATGTTTTTTTAAAGATATCTTTCATTGATGTTTCCCCATAACCCTAAAACAATACCAGAGTCAGTTTGATCTTGCAGTGTATCTGAGCCAAACAGCAAGACAGAGTTGCTCTGTGAGTGAAGGGCCACTGACTTTTGTATTTCTGTATCAGTCTATACTGACCGAGGTGTGTATTTCTGGAAAAGGAAATACTGCCTTGTGGGTCAAGAAGGTCTTGTTTAGCCAGGTGTGGTGGTACACGCTTGTAATCCCAGCATTTGGGAGGCTGAGACAGGAGGATCGTGGTTTGAGGACAGACTCAGCTACTTAGTGAGGCCCTTCCCAACTTAGTGATAACCTGTTTCAAAATAAAGAATAAAAAATAGGGCTGGGGGTGTAGCTCGGAAGTAGAATATCCCTGGGTTTCATGTCTAGTACCGCAAAAAAGGGGGGGGGTGTCTTGTTTGGAGAGGTAGTTCTCCTAAGAGTATCAGTTAGGTGTTATCAGGGAACACTCACAGTCACTGTGGAATCAGTAGGGTTTTTTTTTTCCACTTAGTTTCTCTTGGTGAACAGGCCCAGAATCAAGTACAAGAGTAAATATGTTCTTGCATAGTATGTGTTATACAATGTGTTTGGTACAAATATGTCATTTGTTATTTTTATTGAATCCATCTGCTGTTACCTTACTGATATAGTAAAGATTTTTATGTTATGTTTTCAACTATAAAATTTTCCCATCCTGACTCAAATCCTTCTAAGTCTCCTTTCAGTTACATTTTAAACTCTATGTTCTGACCTGTTGTTTTGTGCATAAAGAATTCTTCCTGTGCTCTTGATCCCTTTTATCATTCTGAAACATTACTCTTTAGCTGTATGTTTGGCTTTATTTGAGATAGAATTTAATCTCCATCTATTTCAAAGACTTTTGAGAAATTGCATGCATGCTGATCCTGCTATTTTTCACCCACAGGCTTTTGAAGATATATATATTGATCAGCGAAAGACTATTAAAATCCTACTGGAATATGCTGACATGATCTTCACTTACATCTTCATCCTGGAAATGATTCTAAAGTGGATGGCATATGGCTTCAAAGCCTATTTCTCTAATGGCTGGTACAAGCTGGACTTCATGGTTGTTATTGTATGTATTTTAAGGAAAAAGTATAAAGCCTATTTGATTTACTCTTTCTGTTTTTTGTTCTTTCACTTTTTACTCTTCCACTTCTTTCTATCTCCCTTTTTCTTCTCTCTGTACATCTCCCCTGGCCAACATCCCATCTTTTTCATCAGCTGTGTTTAGCATCTATCCTTATCTTGTCATTCTAAAATTTTAAACATTTAGCACTGTACTCCTGGATTATTGTAATGTTTACCAGATTTGTTACATGATATATTGAGAATATAGGTGCCCTAAAATCTTGATATTCTATTAATATCATTTTTAGATAATATACCCCGATTAAACTACTTTTTATAAACTTCACCAGTATACAAGCCATCAGACTTTCTCCTTCGGATCACTGCAATGGATTCTAAAATCATACCCTTGCTTCTGCTGTTGTATCATTCATTCTGTTCACACAGCAACCTGAGTGACCATCATAAAGTGGGTGTCATCTCATGGCACTTCTCTTCTTGAGACTCTCTAACAAATACCCAGCTCATTCAGAGAAGATTGCTATCTTTGAATGTGAAGGCCCAAGGTCTCAGCATTACCTCTGTCTTCACTCCCTGCCATGCCAGCCAAAATACTGAGCCACCAGCACCAACCTTTTTGTAGCTCTTCAAACTAGTATGATTACATACATCTTAGTGTCTTTCTTTTTATAAATTCTTCCACCTGGAACTTTTTCTGATATTTATGTCCTGGCGGAAATGAACTTTTTTTTAAACAAGTTTCTTATTGAATATGAATGGTATACATTTAAACTATATTTGGTGCCATCTCCCCTGTACACCCTTTTTCCCTTCCCCCCTCCCACCAACGGTTGTCCAGGTTAACCATGTCATATTCATAATTTTACACATGTTCAGATGTAGAACCTCATTAATCAAGATCAGCCTTCCTCCTCTCCTATCTTTCCATTCAAACTGTGCTGATATTTCCCCTCCATTATCTGGAGTCCCAGTGTTATCCTCTGTGTTTCCTAGTTTGGGCATATTAGAGGAAACATATGTACCTTCTCCTTCTGTGTTTGGCTGATCTCACTTAACATGATGCTCTCCAGGGCTTTCCATCTTCTTGCAAATGATATAATTTTGTTCTTCTTTATGGCTGAATAGAATTCCATTGTGTGTATTTCTCAAAGTTTTGCTATCCATTCATCTGTTGATGGAGATCTGGGTTGGTTCCATATTTTGGCTATTACAAATTGTGCTGCTATGAACATAGGTATGCATATGTTGCTGTAGTTCTCTGAATTCAACCCCTTTGGAAAGATACCCAGGAGTGGTATAGCTGGATCATATGGTGGATCTATTCCCAACTTTCTCAGGAATCTCCACACAGATCTCCATAGTGGCTGAACTAGTTTGCATTCCCACCAACAGTGTAAAAGAGTTCCTCTTTCTCCACATCCTCGCCAGCATTTGTTGTTATTTGATTTCTTTATGCTTGCCACTCTGACTGGAGTTAGATGGAATCTCAGTGTAGTTTTGATTTGCATCTCCCTGATGGCCAGTGATGAAGAACATCTTTTCATGTATCTATTGGCCCTTTGTAACTCTTCTTTTGTGAAGTGTCTATTTAGTTCATTTGCCCATTTTTTGATTGGGTTGTTTGTTTTGCTAGTGTAGAGTCTTTTGACCTCTTTGTATATTCTGGATATTGATGGGGTGTGTCTATACAGCGCCTAAGAAGATTCAGCCTGAGCGGCCTACGGCCTAAGGCAAAACTTTAAGTAAAGTGATGCAGCAAAAAACGGTCAAGATGGCGCCTGGAGGAAGCTAGGAAGGCGTGGTTTCCCCATTCACTATGGGTGGGGAGACTGAGCGGTTTTTCCCTTTCTACCTTTAAAGGAGCTTTCCGCACACATGAATGGCTCATGTACTGGCCTGGGATTGGCTGTAAACTACGTGCTAGTGATCTTTATCCCGGATAGGCTAGGCTATTCCTCATGGAAATTCCCTTCGTGGCTTGGTACTATATAAAGAACTGCTTGGAGAGAAATAAGGGAGATCCTGCTTGACTTGACTCCCGGCTCGTGGGTTTGTGTTCGAGTCCTCGGTACTTATCATCTCGCCAAGCCCCGCCAGCTGTCGGGCCGGATTCCCGACAGTCTGGTGCCCCGTGTGAGGCACCCCTCTTCACCCCCTAACGAAAGAAATCGCTGGTGAGCAATCGGTCTTCGGGTGAGTATCCCCCCGTATATTAATATGGGTATTAATATGGGGAAGTCCAGTTCTAAACCTGACCCTGCCCTAGAATCCCTTCGACTCATTCTCAAGAGCCGAGGACTTAATCTTGCTGATAACCAAGCCACCCAGGCCTGGGGGTACCTTCTAAAAACTGCCCCATGGCTCCCTGAAAGTAATCTTTATGATTGGGATACCTGGAATCAAGTTGAGGGGCTGGTTAGGAGAGCCCAGACAGAGCAAGGGGAGATCCCCCCCCCCTTGCGGTTCTCCCCACCGTCTCTGCGCTTAAAAGTTGTTTTCCCCCGCGACTCCTGGAGAAACTCGCTGACCGTATCCCCAAGCCAGCGAAAAAGGGGGCTGCCGAGGATACACCCCCCTCTGGTCCCGAAGCCCCTAAAAAACCTCCCGATCCCTCCGATCACTTTGGGGATGCCAAGGACTCCTCACAGTCCCTTTCCCTGACAAATTCCTTCTCCATACCCTCTGCTCTGCCGCTCTATGCTGACGTAGGGAGAGCCGGAGGAACTGTGGGCCTCTTTCCCATCAACGTCAACCCGGGAACAAACCATCCAGCCACCTGGTACCCCTGGGAACCGCAGGATCTTAAAGAGCTCCGAAAGGCAGTGGCGGAGGATGGTCCCAATTCCCCCTGGGCAGATACCCTAGTGGAAGGGCTGGCCCATCAGGCTTTAGTCCCCCGGGACTGGAGAAACCTAACCAAGGCAGTTCTCCCTGGGCCGCTCTTTATGAAATGGATGGCCTATTACCAGGAGGAATGCCGAATCTTGGGGGAAAGAAATCAGAACGCCAATCCCGCCATCCCCTTAACCTACGGCATGCTTACGGGGACGGCAGAGCCACATACCACAGGCCTACAACAGGCGGCCTTGCCCCCCCCATACCAGGATCAGGTTAGAGCAGCGGCACTGGCGGCATGGAGGAAATTAGATGATGGGCCCACTGAGGCCCCTATTGCGGCAATCACTCAAAAGCCCGGTGAGGATCTACCTACATTTATAGAGAGAGTGTATAACAGCCTTAAGAGGAAGTTTCCGGCTGGTCCATTAAGAGACAAATTTGTTAAAATGCTTGTGTGGGACGGGATGACAGCCGACCATAGGCTGGCCTGCGCGGGTTTGAAGGGGCATACTTTAGAGAGATGGATCGTGGCCTCTCGGAACGTTGGCTCTATGAGCCATCAACTTCAAACTATCAGAGTTGCGGTAAAGGAAGGGCAACGGGAGGGCCTACAGACTCTGATACAGGCAATGCAGCAATCAAGGGTTGCCCCCCCCACGTGTTTCAAATGCGGAAGGGAGGGCCATTTCCGCCCGTCCCAGGCTACGCCTCCTATGGGAGGCGGGAAGAAAGGGGAAACTCCCCGGAAGCCCTGCCCCAAATGCCCTAAGGGTTTTCATTGGGCCCAGGACTGCCAGTCCAAATTTAACTTAAAAGGAGGAGCTTTTAACCTCCCAAGGGGGCTTCCCCCAGTCCCGGTAAAAAATGGGTTAAGACCCAAGATGGTCGTCACAATTGGAGATAAAAATTCTAAATATTTAATTGATACTAGAGCCGATCGAAAGCGAATCGGGTTCAGATCCCCAAATCCGAAGTGGCAGAGATGGTCGCCGCGAGGCATCCAGTGCGGTAACGCGACCGATCCCGGAGAAGCCGGCAGGAGCACCGCGGAGAGTTCTCTTTTCTTTGTAAAGAGCAGGGCGCCCTGGAATGGGCTCGCCCCAAGAGAGGGGCCTGTGCCTTGGAAAGCATCGCGGTTCCGGTGGTGTCCAGCGAGCTCTCTCAGGCCCTTGAAAATCAGGGGGAAAGAGTGTAAATTTTGCACTGGGCCGCAGCAGGTCTCCAAGATAAATAGCCTCTGGCATGCTGGAACAACAGCAGTCGCACATGGGACAGTAGGTCCTAAGGAGATGGGCGAGTGCCGTTCAAAAGGGATGGGCGTTCAGAAGGGACGGGCAATGGCCTGCACAAAAGTTCAAGCCCTATCTATAAAAGAGGCCATGGATTTTCATAGATTAACCCATGTAAATTGGAGGGGATTAAAACACAAATATCCTCAAATCCCTAATAAGGATTTAAAAAGAATTGTTCGCACTTGTAAATCATGTCAACCCATCTTGCAACTACCCCCCCTTCAATCGTCCAGAGTTAATATGAGAGGCCTACGCCCTAATGGATTATGGCAAGTGGATGTAACTCATTTTCAACCATTTGGAAAACTTAAGTATATTTTTGTTTTTATAGATACCTATTCCAGGGCTAATTGGGCCTCAGCTCATTCGGGAGAAAAGACAAAACATGCTATAAATTATTTTCTTCATTGTTTTGCTATTCTTGATATTCCTAAACAAATCAACTGATAATGGCCCTTGTTTTATTAGTCAACATTCCGTCTCCTTCCTACAATTATGGAAAATTATTCATACTACGGGCATTCCATATAACCCAAAAGGACAAGCTTTAATAGAAAAAATATAATCATACCCTAAAGGTTCAATTACAAAAACAAAAGGGGGAGTTACTACCCCCACATGATCAATTAAGAAAAGCATTATTAACCCTAAATATTTTAAATTTTTCAAAAGACTCCAACCTGTCCCCTTTTCATAGGCATTGGACCACAGAGATTCCCTTTTCCTCCATCAAAGTAAAATGGAGAGATCCCCTGACGGGAATGTGGAGGGGCCCAGATCCCCTCATAACTGCAGGAAGGGGCTTTGGGTGTGTCTTCCCCTATGATGATAAAAGACCACTTTGGGTCCCAACAAGAGATATCAAACACCTGCCTATAATAACTGGTAATTATGATTCCAGGGAAGAGGAAATCCCTGAAATTAGTCCTTTGTTTTTTATTTTAAAAGAAGATAGTCATGAAAACCCTAATGTTCGTCATCCTGTCCCTGCAAATACGGTATAGTATGCCAGGCTTTGGAGACGCAGGTAAGGCAAGGGAAATATTAAATGCAGGCCTTTGCACCCTTGCCTCCCTGCTCTCCAATATAAATATTATCCTTGAGGAGAAATCAATGCCCATCCCTCCTTTTTTTGATTGGGGAGGGCGGAAAAAGGAGAGCAGTACAAGCCATTCTGCTCTTAATCGGCCTGGAGATTACTGCCAGAACTGCCATGGGTGTGGCAGGCCTGAAGATTATTGCCAGAACTGCCATGGGTGTGGCTGGCCTTGGGATGGCCTTTGAGTTACATAGGAGACTCCCTCCGAATAATTGATGGTGTTAAGTCTATCTCAGAAATTGTCTGAGACTTACAAGCCCAATTAGATTCCCTAGCCTATGTAATATCACAAAAAGATGGATATTAGATTTATTAACAGCCGAAAAGGGAGGCATCTGCTTGTTTTTGCAGGAACAAGATAAGATTAAGCATCTCCAACATGATCTGGAGAGGTGGGGAGAAGATCTTCAGGAGGATCCTATCTCCTTGATTTTAAGGTCATTAAGGCATTAGCAGAATCAGTTTGCATGTATGGGGTTACAGCTTCCTTTACATTAGCCCAAGTGGAAGCTCTGGCTAGAAACTGCATGACGCCAGGGGACTGGAATGGATTAACACGAGCATGCCTCACCCCTGGACAATTTTTGGAATGGAAGGCCTTTAACATAGAATATGCCTCTGATCAGGCTGCTGCTAATGCTCTTGCTGGAAATCCTCAATGGGATCGAGATATGATTTTAGGACAAGGGCTACATGCCCAAAATCAAACCCAACTTCCTTTGGAAGTTTATAATCAAATAAATTTTTGTGCTATTAGAGCATGGAAATCCCTTAGGAGCTCAGGGGAATCTGCTGGTAATCTAACCAAAATTATACAAGATCCTGCCGAGCCGTTCGCAGATTTTGTAGCTCGTCTCCTTGAAGCTACAAGTAGAGTTTTAGGTCCTAATGTGGAGGTGGCAACACCTTTGATTAAACAGTTAGTATCATGATGCTATTAAGGAAGGGCAAACCGCCCTCGAATTACTCAAAGAACAGAAATCTGAGGAGCATAAGTCAGAACGGGCAGTTAGTGAAGCAAAGGAACCTGTCCATTCCTCACTCTATCCAAATTTATCTAAATTTAAAGGGCCAGACTCCTCTTCTGATTCTGATTCTTGTGATGAAAAAAAAGGTTTGTTAAAGAAACAAATGGCATGTGTGTCGATTCATTCAGCCTCAAAAAAATCCCATTTGCCTAAATTAGATCCGGACTTTCCTATGCCCTCAGGTTTACAAAAAATTCCTCCCTCGTGTTATCCTTCTCCTGGGCCACCACCATCCTTACCATCTTCCACTCAGGGATCTCATAATTCCTTTTGCCTTCAAGTTTGGTCACGTGTTAGAACTGAGCTCCTGTTGGCCTTTCCTATTTTTCAAAATACACAGGGCACTTGTTTTTATGAACCAGGATTGGCGCTCTGAATATGACCACCCCTCTCCCACCTTACAATTTCCCCAGATGGGAAAAATTAAAGCATGTTGAAGGGCTGGTAGCCAATGACGGGTAAGATTCCCAGGGGCCATGGAAACCTAAGACAGGAAGTACAGCATGATCTGTACTATCCAATGACGGGTAATCCATGGTACTCGATGGGGACAACCTAAGACAGGCACAGTCCCGATAAAATAAAAGAAAAAGGGGGATATGATGGGGTGTGTCTATACAGCGCCTAAGAAGATTCAGCCTGAGCGGCCTACGGCCTAAGGCAAAACTTTAAGTAAAGTGATGCAGCAAAAAACGGTCAAGATGGCGCCTGGAGGAAGCTAGGAAGGCGTGGTTTCCCCATTCACTATGGGTGGGGAGACTGAGCGGTTTTTCCCTTTCTACCTTTAAAGGAGCTTTCCGCACACATGAATGGCTCATGTACTGGCCTGGGATTGGCTGTAAACTACGTGCTAGTGATCTTTATCCCGGATAGGCTAGGCTATTCCTCATGGAAATTCCCTTCGTGGCTTGGTACTATATAAAGAACTGCTTGGAGAGAAATAAGGGAGATCCTGCTTGACTTGACTCCCGGCTCGTGGGTTTGTGTTCGAGTCCTCGGTACTTATCATCTCGCCAAGCCCCGCCAGCTGTCGGGCCGGATTCCCGACAGGATATTAGCCCCCTATCAGAGTGGTGGCTGGTAAACATCTTTTCCCATTCGGAAGGCTTCCTCTTTAGGTTATTGATAGTTTCCTTTGATGAGAAGAAACTTTTTAGTTTGATGCTATCCCACTTGTTAATTCTTGCTTTAATTTCCTGAGCTTTGGAGGTCTTGTTGAGAAAGTTACTGCCTGTGCCAATATGTTGTAGTGTTGAACCTATGCTCTTCTCTACTAACTTCACAGTCTCAGGTCTAATTTCTAAGTCTTTGATCCATCTTGAGTTGATTCCTGTGCATGTTGAGATATAGGGGTTTAGAATCATCTTTTTACAAATGGTTAGCCAGTTCTCCCAGCATCATTTGTTGAAAAGACTGTCTTTTCTCCAGTGTATGAGTTTGGCCCCTTTGTCAAAGATTAATTGACTAAAGATGTGTAGATTCGTTTCTGTATCTCCTATTCTAATCCACTGGTCTCTATCCCTGAACATGCCCGATCTCATCTGATCTCAGTGGAAATGAACTTTTGAAGTTTGTTTTTCCTCACTACCCTGTTAACATTGCAGCCACTTCAGATCTACCTCTCTCTCTCTCTCTCTCTCTCTCTCTCTCTCTCTCTCTCTCTCTCTCTCTGTTTTGCTGTTTTTTTTTCTCCCACAAAACATCAATTCTATTAGGGTAGAATATTTTTCTCAGTTTTATTCCCTCATTTTTCTTCCTTTTCTGAGGACAATTCTTAGCAATCGTTATCAATTGCTAATAATTGTTGTTTAGTGAACAAAGAACTCCTTATTCTATAGACAATGATGAAAGCTCATCAATTTATAATTGACTTACAAGAACTGACTTTCTTCTCTTTAATTAATTATTGCAAATTAACCTACTACACTCAAATGACACCATAAGAACAACTCACCTTCCTATTTCCTAGTCACTGTTCTAATGTGTTCACATCCTTCTTTGCTTATGTAAGTGGTGTACATACTTCAAAGCCTACTTCAAGACAGTATAGGAAAAAACAGAAGAGAGACAGAAAATGTTCCTCTATATTGAATGGAAAATATAGAAAATAAGAAGATACAATAAAAGCTAATTATAGCTCTATCATTTTGCATTGTCAACTTCTATTAATATTTATCAATCCCTAGTCTTTTATGCATACATATTTACTCTTCAAAATTATTTTAGTATACAGTTACATCTTTTGTAGTTTGTAATTTTTTATTTACTAATATTTGTACCCTGGTCTCTAAATTTTGGTTTGTATATTGTTTTAACTATACTTGTGTATGGATGAACATATGAATATCTTTCAATTCTTGCTTTAATGAATATATTAAAAACAGTTAATGTCTTGCAAACAATAAAAAAATTTCTAATTTTATGTAAAACTAAAAATGGGTTGTAAATACTAATCTTTGATCATACATATAAAATATGTATGTATAACATATGCTTTTTACTACCGGAAAATATTGTTTCATCCTTCCGAAGTAAATTTAACACTGAGTAATTTTCTTAGAGTTTTTGGTTAGTCATTTTTATGATATTTTGAAATACATATTAAAATATTTTAAAGTTATATTAGTGGACTTTGATTATTTATTGCTTTTATAGTAAAAGCAAAGTGTATTTTACATATTATTTTACCTAAAATAGTCTTGTTAACTCTTTTTTTTAAAATATGTATAGGTGTTTTGTCTTAGCTTAATAGGCCAAACTAGAGAAGAACTAAAGCCACTTAGTTCCATTAAATTTCTTCGAGGACTCAGAGTTCTATCTCAATTTGAAATGATGAAGGTAAGATAAAAGTTTCTATTTTATTCAACTATTTAACAATAGAGAGGAATGGGTATATTAGTTAGGCTTACTAGGATTCTAGGTCCTTATTGTTAACAAGCTATGAAAACTAATAAAGATGGGCAAAAAGAAAGTAATAGAGAAAATATAGTTTCAAAAATAACATCTTCCTAACCATGTATATGTATGTATATATGTGTATATGTGTACACACATACACACACATACATACACACACACACACAGGTAGATACATATATATGCCTATATACATATTATAGTGAAATTGTCTCAGTTTTTAAAAATCTAATTGTCAGAAAAAGAAAACTGTGACAGTTTGCATTTAAAAAATTTTAAGAATAAGCTGGATGTAGTGGTACATGTCAGTAATCCCAATACTTGGAAGCCTGACAGGAGGATTGCCAGTCCAAAGCCAGCTTTAGCAATTTAGTAATGCTCTCAGCAACTTAGCAAGATCCTGTTTCTAAATTAAAATATAAAATAAAATAGATTTGGGGGTGTAGCTCAGAGGTAGAATGCCCGTTTTAGCCCCAGCACCACACACACACACGCACATGCACACGCACACATACACACAGGAAGAACATTATACTTACTGATTATTTATTTATTTATTTATTTAGTGGTATAGGGATGGAACCCAGGGGCATTCTACTTCCAAGCGACATCTCCAGCCCTATTTTTTTAAATTATTATTCTTTATTTTGAAACAGGGTCTCATTCACTTTCAAAGGGTGTCACTAAGTAGCTGAGGCAGTCCTTGAACTGCGATCCTCCTGTCTCAGCCTCCCAAATGCTGTGATTACAAGCGTGCGCCACCACACCCTGCTGAGTAGTTATTTATTGAATAAAAGTTTGAACACTAACGTAGATGATCTTTTTAAATCACATATCAAAATTTATTGACTTTTTATTTAATATATGTTCATTGGAGCATTGTATCTATACATCAATCAAGAGCGTGTGCATGTATGTCTTTGAAAGCATGATTTAAATTATGATGTGAAACTATAATGCACCAATAAAAGCACAAAAAAAGAAAAAATGAGTTTAAAGTGATAGAACATACATGCACATAGCACTTGGTGTGTTTCTTTCTGGATCCCATTCCGAGAGCACATAAAGCTTCCTGTTCTCCATATCCTCTCCCACTTTTATTATTGTTTGTATTTTTAATGATTTCTATGGAAAAAGTTAAACCCTGGACATTTTATATAGATGAATCTATTATTTCTCTTCATTTTGGTCTGGGGGTACAGCTCAGAGATAAAACACCTCTGGGTTTAATCCTCAGTACCAACTAAATAAATAAACAAACAAACAAATAAATAAAATTTTAGGAAATAGAATCTATAGTTCCTCAAGATAAAAATATAAGCCATAAGATCTGGGGAGGGAAAGATAAAAACAAAGAAGTAGTAGGACTTAAAATTTTGGGTGTAGCAGTTAGCTTATTTGCCATCATGGCTTCACTAAAGTGCTAAAAATAAAACTTCAATGTTAAAGAAAGTTGAGGAAATGAAGACATTGACTATAAGCTATTGCTAGTCTTCTTGTTTGCTCTTTGGTAAAGGACTAGGCAGTAGTGCAGTGGTAGATATTTTGCCTAGCTGAGCTCAATCTTCAGCATCACCAAAACGGGCGGGGGGGGGGGGATCAAGTTTAGGTGGCAGATTTATTTCTCAAATTGCTGATTCTGGAGTGACTCATTAGAGGCACAGAGTGGCTCAGGGAGGAGGTTTGAGAATTCACCAGTGACAACTGCCCATTCAGCATTTCCCAGAAGAGTCTCTTCCCCTGGCTTCATTAATAGTGCAGTATTGTGGCCTTCCTATTTCCCACAACAATCCTTCTTTGTTTCCTCTGCAATCTATCCTCCATATGGTGAAAATCTTCAGGTCAGTCCTAGGCCCATCCCCTCTCATTTTATGGACTTTCTAGGTAATCCCATATAATTTCACAGGTGCATTTATCTTGAGCATCTCTGTTAAAATACAGAAACTCAGCCGGGCGTGGTTGTGCACGCTTGTAATCTCCGTGCTTGGGAGGTGGAGACAGGAGGATCGCACAGGTTCAAAGCCGTGCTGGCTTAAGAGACCCTGTTTTCAAATAAAAAATATAAAAAATAGGTCTGGGCCGGGCGTGGTGGCGCACACTTGTAATCCCTGCGCTTGGGAGGTGGAGACAGGAGGATCGCGCTGGTTCAGAGCCAGCCTCTCTGGCTTATGAGACCCTGTTTCCAAATATACATATATATATGTATGTATAATAGATCTGGGAGTGTAGCCCGGGCATATAAGGGTTTCCAGCAACCCCAGTACCACCAAAAAAATAAAAATAAAAATAAAATAAAATAAAAATATACAGAAACTCAATAAATCTGTGCTGCCAGCGAAATAAGGATTTATTCCACTCTTTTTACTAATAGATCTATTGCCCTTTAATGATATTCTAGCACAAATATTTTTAGAATATCTGGGATTTCTTGTATCTTTAATTAAAATTGAATTACTATCTAGGTTATTTCAACACAGACATGTGGGATAATAAATCTTTGGATATGACATTTTTGGTTTTCAATATAACATTATATTAATATTTTAAATGTCAGAAATTAAAGTATTTTTACATTTCTTATCTTAAGATTTACATTTTTTTTTTATATTCCAGGTGGTTGTTAGAGGTTTGATAAAAACAACTTTACCCGCACTGAATGTGTTTCTGGTCTGCCTTATGATCTGGCTGGTATTTAGTATCATGGGAGTACACTTATTTGCTGGCACATTCTATGAATGCATTGACCCAACAAGTGGAGAAAGGTTTCCTGTGTCTGAAGTCATGAACAAGAGCCAGTGTGAAAGCCTCGTGTTCAATGAATCCATGCCATGGGAGAATGCAGGACTCAACTTTGATAATGTTGGAAACGGTTTCCTCTCTCTGCTTCAAGTAGTAAGTACACTTCCTTACTTCTTTTATCTCAGTTACATATTTCTGCATCCTGTGGGCTAAAATTAATGGATATAATGTGGATAATTAATACTTTGGGTTATAAAAGATTTTAGAATTAAGTTATAAATGTTATGGACATACTACATCAGGCCTCCTTTGGAGAGACAAAAATGACATTCCCTGCTCTGTTTGGAGAAGGAATTGTGCTTCCCTCCCCTTGGAGTTGGAAAATAGCACAATAATAGGAAAGACAGGTACTGGCTAAACCCATTTTCACCATCACTGACCAAACAATGGGACAGAACTTGATCCAAATTGCGTTACTACTGTTTTTATTTTATTTAGTACTTTGTGTATGTATGAGGAGGGAGAGTACTTTTAACAAAGGGGTATTCTACCTCTGAGTTATATCCCAGTCCTATTTTATTTTTTATTTTGAAACATGGTTTCACTAAGTTGTTGAGACTGGCCTCAAACCTGTTATCCTCCTGCCTCAGACACCCAAATACTTGGATTCTAGGTGTATACCTCCATCCTCTTAGTGCTTTGTGCTCTGAAAGAGCTACTCAATAAAATAATACCTAGCAGATATAAAGGGATAGACTATTTCTCTCTTATTTATCTCTCAGAAAAGTAACTATAAAACAGCTATAATTATGACCTTTGACAGCATTTATATATTCACCATTGTATTCTTATGTCTCTATTTTTCTATTTATCTATCTTAAAATAATTATTAGTCATAAATAGTTGTATAAAATAATTAACAAATAACCTAATAATAAAATTACAAAATATCTTAAATATATAGCATATTAAAGTATGCAAAGTTTTACTACCAAATATTTTTATCATTAATAACAAATTGGTTTTATTTTTATTTGCCATGAAACATATATTCTTTAAGAACTAAATGTGTCTGATTTTCTACAGGCCACATTTAATGGATGGATTACAATTATGAATTCAGCAACTGATTCTGCTGGGGTAAGTATGATATAATTTTAATGGTATTGTTGAGGTTCAAAGTCAGTTTTGTAGTTCAAGCACAGTACACAGGTGGTAATTCTAGAAATCAAATACATTTCAGTTTGGGCATTTCATGGAGAATTAAATCCTTTTGGAAATATGCTCAATGATTGAGGCCCAATAAGCCTACTTGAATATGAACTTAGTTTATATTCAATGGTAATACATATTTTTAACAATAATTAAACCAATGAAATAAACTTTAAAATCCAAAATAAATAAAATAATGATAGTCTTCCACCAAAGAACAAAGAAAACACATTATCACAGTCAGCCCTGTTTGATTTTTTGTCATAAGTTTTTTTTTTAAATGTTTTGTTTTAAAAATTTTCTATGAGCCAGGCATGGCGATACACACTTATATTCCCAGTTATTTGAGAAGCTGAGACAGGTTTGAGGATAGCCTCAGCAACTTAGTAAGACTCTGTTTTGAAAGGGTAGAAAAGGAAGAAGGCTGAGGTTGATTAATGAAGGAGCTACATTCAAATATATGTATAAGTGTGAATGTAGCATGGTCAACCTGGACACTCATTGCTGGAAGGGGGAAGAGGAGAAGTGGGGGGAGGGTACCAAGCACTGTGTGAATATATGCCTTTTCCAATATGTTTCACATAAAAATAAAAATAAACAAATAAATAAAATGATAAAATAGGACTAGGGCTATAGCACAGAGGTAAAATGCCCCTGGTACCACACACAAACAAAAATATATGTAAATATTTTGCTAACTTTTGCATTCATTTTTAGGTAAACATGCAGCCTATGTTTGAATACAACCTCTACATGTATTACTACTTTGTCAATTTTATTATATTTGGATTATTTCTTCCTCTGAGTATGCTGATCAGTGTTTTTATCACTAATTTCAACAAGCATAAAATAAAGATAAGTATAAATATTTTTGTTCATAAATGTATCAAAAATATATATTAACAAAAATGCCAAGGTTCCCTTCTCAGTTTGAGATTTAGCTTCATGGCATTTTTATTTGGCTCATATCTAATGAAATAATGATTGCTGTTCTTGCGCTTGATCATCTTTGCATTGGTTTTGGTATTCAAAACATACATGAACAAGTCTAAAAGTTAAAAAATACCTTTGTTTCTGTATATATATTTTGTAAATAATAATGTGCTGAAAAAGAAATGAGAAATATAACTGTGTATATGCACAAATATATAAAGACTTCAGGGAAAACTCTTTTACTCTGATATACTGAGTGCTTTAAGAATCATAACTGCCATGGAAATATTTCTATTACAGTAGCCCTTTCTGCAAGAAGTAGAGAGCCATAAATCCTAGTGGAAGGACCTAAGTAGGAGTGAGTGAACCTAGTAATAGATAGGTCAGAGACAGGCAGAATTGAACATACATTGTTTGGTGTCATTTCTGAAGAAAATCTCTCTTTGGGGCTTTCACAAATCAAAAGCCTCAGAAGACATCTAAGTTCATCTAGATGTCCTGATAAGAGAACCATCAGGTATAGGGAATCTTACCAAATAAACTAACTGGAGAAATGTTTAATTTTTGAATTCCATCTTCAGCCAGAAAATCTGGCATAGAATTCTGAGTTTTTGCTAATCTGATGGGAGTAGAGGGCCTGTTGATTAAATATGGTCTTGATCGGATGCCTCAGGTTCCTGAGACTTCATCCTAATGAGATAACATTGGGGGCATTGCTTCTGGCCTTATGTTGGTGATCACTGCCAGTTTGAAGCTACTAGGTTCTAATTTAGAGTATTAGCAAGTTCAGTTAGAAATGATCAAGCATGAGTTAGTTCTTTACAGCTAAGCCTATTGTAAAAGTAAAATCAGTAGTTACCAAGATTTCTAAAGTGCATATTAGAAGGAATATTTTGGATTTAATGTCATTTTAGTATTTTTTTATTTCTTTACCAAGGAGGCTCAAATATCTTTATAACAGTAAAACAGAAGAAACAGTATCGTGAGTTAAAGAGGCTAATGTATGAAGACTCTCAAAGACCACTACCCCGTCCAGGAGTAAGAAAATGTCTACTTTTGCATTGTAGCTTCAAAAAAAATGTTTCGCTTTTACAAATAATAGTGTACTTTAAAATTTTTTAATCTCTTAAAAATATTTATAAAATATCTTTCTTGATGAAGCTTTTAAAGGAGTTTTTTTGTTTGATTGTGTGTGTGGGGGGGTGGTTGACTATACACCATAGTTGTAGTTTGCTAACAACTTAGAGAATTTAGGACTTATAGGACTCATTCTCCTACTTATTTTGAGTGGGGAATTGTAAAATCTAAAGAATATTTGTACAAATAATAAAATTATTACACACTTTTTTCTTTTTCTGCAGAATAAATTCCAAGGCCTCATTTTTGACTTGGTAACAAGTCACGTTTTTAATATGATGGCCATGGTCCTTATCTGTTTGCAAGCAGTAACCATTATGATACAAAGTGATGAACAGAGTCCACAAATGGAAAATGCTATCTACTGGATGAATACAGTTTTTGTTGTGCTATATACTATAGAGTGCATCCTGAAGCTCATCTCCTTCCATTGTTACTATTTCACCATCATATGGAACATTTTTGACTTTATGGTGGTAATTTTCTCCATGACAGGTACTATTTTTCTTGGTCAAATTTGCATTTACTGTAATATGAATTCAGGCAAACTGTTAAAATAAATTTTGTTTGAGACATTTTATTCAAGAAGCAAAAGAAGTAGAGACCATTTTTATTTCTAACAGAATACCTCCCATGTTTGCATTCAAAGTGTGCACATTCCCAACAAAAATTTATCTTTCTACTAAATATAAGTTTCTTGAACTAATCATATATACCTTATGTCACAAACCACCAGACAGATGCTTGATTAGCTATCCAGTATATAACAATTTATTTTCTAGGAGGACACTAAAGGACTTTCACATGACAGAATGATGCAGTCTTTTAAGATCACTATTGTTCATTTTGCTATAATGGTAAAAAATTGTGGACAAGCCTGATGTGTTGACACATGCCTGCAATCTCCGAATTTGAGAGGCTGAAATAGGAAGATTGCAGATTGGAGGATAGCCTCAGCAAAGTAGCAAGATTCTCAGCAACCTAGTGAGATCTGTTTCCAAAAATAAAATAAAAATAAGCCAGGCATGGTGGTGCACACCTGCAATCCCAGCATTCGGGAGGCTGAGACTGGAGGATCGCAGTTCACAGACAGCCTCAGCTACTTAGTGAGGCTCTCTGCAACTCAGTGAGACCCTGTTTCAAAATAAAGAATAAAAAATAGGGCAGGGGGTGTAGCTTGGCAGTCGAATGCCCCTGGGTTCCATCCCCAGACCTGCAAAAATAAATAAATAAATAAGTAAGTAAATAAATAAATAAATATAAAATAAAATAAAATAAAACGGGTATAATTTGGAAGAAGAATGCCCCTAGACTCAATTTCCAATACCACAAAAGAAAAGCAAAAATACCTATTTACAACTTTTAGGGCATGACAATTTATTTTAGGCTTTAAGGAATTTTTTCCTAGTCTGGCTTTTTCTTCCCTTAAAGATCTAGTGTATTTAACAAATATATTTATTATTCTCTTTGTGACTAGACATTGTGCTATCTGCAAAGAAAACAGTAGTAAACAAGATATGCAAAATTCATCTTTGCACATAATTTATAGTCTACTAAAGAATATACATAATTGAATAGTATGATTTAATACTGTATTATTAAAGCTCAGGCAAAGAAGTCAGCTGCATAACAGAGGTAGAAGCACCTAGTCATTAAGTAGAGGTCAGAAAAAACTTTGCTTAAGAAGAAAATTCAAGTAGAGCCCTATGTATAAGAAGGAAAGCACACAATTTAAGATAAAAGTGTTTCAGGCAAGAAAAAAATATTGTATGCTTCCCCATGAGGACACATGCCAAAAGGTAAGTCCCATGTGAGTAGGGACAATATTTTAGACTTATTAAGTAAAACTCTTTTAAGAGTTAAAGAGTATATTAAGCAATGAAAAAAATGTACATTAGCTGTTTTTCCAGTTGTACTTCAGAAAACACACTCATTCAAATTAGTGAAATAGTGCAACTAACTATTGGGAGAAAAGTCCAAGAAGCTTGATGGAAAAGTTAGTGAAATCAGGAGTAGGATAAGAGGAAGAAAACAGAAGAATTGCGAAACTACAGAGCCCAACGGGACTGAAATGGGAGCAAAAAGAAAAAATTAAAAAATTTGAGGAGAAATGAGAATTTGGTGGCTCGGAGTGAAGGATTCTCTATAGCATGATAGAGGGCAGAGGAAGGACTGAACATCACTAAGAATATCATCATAGGCAGTGACCAATTTAACAGAAACATGAAGCATGGTGTTTCCTGTCAGCAAACAGAGCATCTCATCGAGAAACTCCATGAGATTCTTCCTTTCGCCACCTTCTCAATTCAAAAAGATCCATTTCTAAGTTTTAAGGGACGTCTCATTTATTCAATTCATGAAGATCCTAGGACCCAAATGCTATTTATGAAACAAATGAATTAAATTAAATTGTTATTTATATGTCAATGAACCAGGCCTTTTGTAATTATATTTACTGGTTAGATCTTTCTGCTTTGCATTGTAATTAAGTACCTATGCCTAGTTACTAGATTATAGTCATTGAGAATAGAAATCACGTCATTCAGCTTTGCCTATCTGCATGATGCCTCTATAAGGCATTCAATGTAGGCTGGATTGATCTAAAGTTATTGCTATAACAGCATTCAGAAAAAAGTAATGACTAATGTCCTGTATTATGGATTCAGGCAATGTGTGCTTCCAGAGTATTTGTCTATAAAATTCTTAGGATGATAGTATAAATTCTCTGCTAGATATACTTATCATTGATAAAATTTGTACTTAATTAACCCAAACTTTCGAAATACTGTTAAAAGGGATGGATGAATATAAAGGATTGCCAAAAAAAAATTTAAAGCAATTTAGTGAAAAATAATTCATACATCTGTAAGTACCATTGTACTTGGGTAATGTGAGTGCCTTTTTTGTCTTTTCCCACACCAAGGACTATTTCTGCCGATGACTATAGGTCCTTCTTTCGTGCCCTCTTTACTTGTGCAACTGATCCTTCTCTGTCGGATCATCCACATCCTGCGTCTTGGGAAAGGACCAAAGGTGTTCCACAGTCTGATGTTTCCTTTGATGCTGTCCCTTCCTGCGTTGTTGAACATCGGTCTTTTCATCTTCCTGGTCATGTTCATTTACGCCATCTTTGGAATGTACAACTTTGCCTATGTTAAGAAAGAAGCTGGAATTAATGATGTGTCCAACTTTGAAACCTTTGGCAGTAGTTTGCTCTGTCTGTTTCAAGTTACTATCTTTGCTGGTTGGGATGGGATGCTCAGTGCAATTTTCAACAGCAAGTGGTCTGATTGCGACCCTGATAAAATTAACCCCGGGACTCAGGTTCGAGGAGATTGTGGTAATCCTTCTGTTGGGATTTTCTATTTTGTCAGTTACATCCTCATATCATGGTTGGTCATTGTTCATATGTATATCGTTGTGGTCATGGAATTTTTAAGCATTGCTTCTAAGAAAAAAGCCAGGTCCTTGAGTGAAGATGATTTCAGGAAATTCTTCCAGGTATGGAAAAGGTTTGATCCTGAGAAGACCCAGTACATAGATTCTAGCAAGCTCTCAGATTTTGCAGCTGCTCTTGACCCTCCTCTTTTCATGGCCAAACCAAACAAGAGCCAGCTCATTGCTATGGATCTCCCCATGGCTGTTGGAGACAGGATTCATTGCCTTGATGTCTTACTTGCTTTTACAAAAAGAGTTATGGGGAAAGACACCAAGATGGACAAACTCCTTTCAGAGATAGAATTGGGGTATATGTTAGCCAACCCCTTTAAAATCACATATGAACCAATTACAACTACTCTGAAACGAAAACAAGAGGCAGTTTCAGCGACCATTATTCAGCGTGCTTATAAAAGTTACCGCCTGAGGCAAAATGACAAAAATATACCAGATATTCACATCGTAGATGTTGACAGAGAGGTTCAAGCTACTAAAGATGGTGTTTCTTTTGACAAAGCTAAGGAAAACGTAGCTATTCAAAGCCATATCTAATTCCATTTATTACCTTTTGATCTACTTCACAAGTCCCCCAGATATTGAAAACTTAGTAAGAAACTAAAGCAGCGATCATAGAAAATAAAGACAATGACCATTTGTTTACAACCCATGGAAGTTAAGCTTGTTTTCACAAGTCTCCATGCCCAAATCATGTTTTCACCTCTGTATGTTCAGTCTATCCTATTAAGAAAGACAACCCCATACTATTGCTGCAGTTAGCTAAAGTAGGTTAAAGTTCTCATCAAAATGTGCTTTCTCTATTTGGCCTATCTACTCTGTGCCTCTTCTGGAAGTTGGGGGAGGTGGTGGTAAAAATTAGTAGCAAAAGAGGATTTCTTGTGCATTTTATGCCTAATTTAATAGGCTTCCGGTCACCACCATTAGGACACAATTATAAATAACTGAGTACTTTTTATGTGCTATGGAGTCTTAAAAATAGTGAAATGAGCGAGGCATGGTGATGCATGCCTGTAATGCTAGTGCTGGGGAGGCTGAGACAGGACGATCACAGGTTCAAGACCAGCCTCAGCAACTTAGTGAGACACTCAGCAATCTAGTGACACCCTGTTTCAAAATAACTAAAAAGAACTGGGGTGTAGCTCAGAGGTAGAGTGTCTCTGGGTTCAATCCCTAGTAACACACACACGCGCACACACGTGCACACACACACACACACACACACACACACGTAAAATAAATGCTACAGGCCATGAAATCATAATGTTGCATAAACTATAATGCCAGTTGAGATAAGGGAGAATGAAGTTTTTTAGAAAGTGCCTTTGAGAAGAATCCACAAAACTCTTGGGCTGATTAAACCACATTTGTACAAAGTTGGTAGAAGCCCTATTTTTTGTTGTATGTTCTTGTTTTCTCTTTCCTTTTTTTTTTTTTTTTTGTAGTGGGAGTTAAAGTTGTTTCATTGTTTTGGGGATGCTGTTTTTTTTTTTTTTAATCTCATTAGTTAGTTCTACCTATGCTCTAGCTCTTGAACAAGATGAATTCAAAGAACAATAAGCAGAAGCAAAACCAGAGTTATAGCTTACATTTTTCTAATTTTCTTCTCATTTACTCTTTTTTCAAAACAAGTATACATTTACTAAAATGATATATATTACTAGACTCAAACTTCATGTTATAAAACATGTGTTTTTACTACTTATTCACAATATAACATTGAGTAAATAAAATTTGGCAAATGCATGTTATAATATGAATTAGAAGAGTTGAGGACTACCAGTTGGCCTAGGGGTTTTCACAATATATTGACTTTTTATGGGGAAAATGCAGCCACTTGAGAGTACTTTTCACTAAAATTTATGTTCTTTAAGATAAAAAAAATGATCATTCACATTATAAGGACTGTGCATTAGGAGATGAAAGAATAAGTTCTCTTAGATCAGTATTTGAGAATTAGTTTTCACTTGCTCATCATTTATTTTCCAAGTTTTTGTTTTTATCTCATTTATGTAAGTATTCTATAAAATATTTTATATTTAGAAAATGAAATGCAAAACATTGGTTTTCACTATTGAAATTACTTTTTAGAGTTAGTCACAAATAGTTGCTTTTAGACTTAGTGATAAAAGAGTAGTCATTTTTATCTATTGTAGTTTGAGAATCTCCATTTGTATGAAAGCTGATGTCAATGTGCCTACAAAGTTCTAATGGATTCAAAAAGAAAATCTGTATATTGTTGATTTAAATGACAAATTTTAACTATGTAGTATGATGTTGCATATTATTTACAATATATTGGAAATTGTATTTTATTATCAATGCATGATCTTGAGCCTTAATTATTATAATCTATTTCTGCTCCTCAGAAATTTACTAACTTTACCAAGATGCCTTTGCAGGACCCTCTGAGTAAATGTAATTTCAGGGTTCTGGGTTTTTGTTTTCCATAAATATTCTTGCCCTTTCACCTCTTGTTCTTCCATCATGGGATGGGAACTAGAGAAATTCAAGTTCACACTGACTTACTGTTAACTTGGTAACATGGTGACAACTAGTGCTTTACCTAGGCTTACCAGTTTTCCATTTTGAGGGAATGCTTAAGTATGGAAACTGCTTTAGAGACTTAAACTAAATCCTAACTTGCTTCTGTAAGTTCCATGAAGACACACACTGATTCTAGTGTCAGCATTATTGCTATTACTTTTAAATTGTTTGCGAGTAGCCTTCCATAAAACTGCATAAATGTTTATTTTTAATGAAATGTTATAATATATATACTTTTTAGATACTATAGAAAATAATAAATACAACCTGTTAACCACACTAAGTTTTGTTTGTTTTTCTTTATAATTTGGAAAGTTAGGTTGGCAACATTGTATGGTAGAATTAAAAAAAATAAACTTTACATAAAAATGTATTCATTTAGTCTCAAAATTCAAGACTGGAAATATTGTTTCCTTTTGATGGACTTACTTTTGTAAATTAAATGTTAGTACACTTACCAGCGACCCCTAGGCATTGAAAAAATGTAAAAGTATTCTTAAACCAGTTTTATTTCCAGAATCTCAATGCTCTTTCTTTCTTCCTCTCTAACACACACAAATTTAGACATTAGACAATTTCTAGAAAAAGATGACACAAGGATATGAATGCAGAAGATTTTCATTCAGTATACATTGATTCCTAGATAGTGGGGAGAAACTTAGAGCTTATCTACATATCAAGATAAATCTCACTAAAGACCTTACTCACTACTGGGAAAAAAACTTAATTATATAGCTGATTATAATATACATGGTAAAGCCGGGCATGATGGCAAGTGCCTGTAATCCCAGCATTTGGGAGGCTGAGACAGGAGGATGGTGGTTCACAGACAGCCTTATCTAATGAGTGAGGCCCTTTGCAACCCAGTGAGACCCTGTTTCAAACTAAAGAATCAAAAATAGGGCTGGGGGTGTTGCTCAGAGGTAGAACGGCCCTGGGTTTCATCTCTGGTACTGCAAAAATAATAATAATAATAATAATAATAATAATAATACATGTTCATTTTTATATTATTGGTATAAATTGCTAATACATATACAAAAAAGATGATGAGTAATGCATTGGAAACTGGAGATGAAGTTAGTAAAAGAGGCTCTGGGACAGAGGAAGAGGAAAAGAAAAGAGGTAACTTTATTCAACTCACAGATACTTTGAAGGAGAAGAGTCCATCGTGAAGCATACACCTGGAATTTCAGCTTGAACTTCTTCCTGCTGGAAGAGTGATGAATGAATAAAGGAAGGGTAAAACTTCTACCACAGAGATGAGCAAAAGAAATTCTTAGTAGAATTACTCTGGACACCTGTAATGACATCCTGACTATACTAAATTTTACTTTTGATTCTTAAATTCTCTCCTCCTTCAACCATTCTTTCCATAAACTCTAGGGCTGGTCTATAATGGCCAATAAAGAACTTCAGTGAATAACTGAGTATTAGCTCCCTATTTTGGAGAAATGTCTATTCAAATCCTTTGCCCATATTTAATTGACTTTTTGTATTTTTATTGTTTCCATAGATTTTGGATCACAGTCCTTTATCAAATATATATATAGTTTGCAAATATATTTTCCACATTACACAATGATGGTTTTTGTTCTTTCTCAATTGTGTCTTTTTATACATTCAAGTTTTTGAGTTCATGTGATCTAATTTTTACTTGTTCTTTTAGTCTTATATTGAATAAATCATTCCTTAATCCAAACTCACAATTATGTACTTATTTTTTTCTAATAATATTATGATTTTATCTATTATGCTTAGGTTTATGCTTACCAGTCAATTGTGTATGTTTGTGCGTGCATGTATGTATATATTTGTGTGTGTGTGTGTGTGTGTGTGTGTGTGTGTGTCTTTCTGTGTTTTAAAGAAGTCTAAGATTAGGCTTTTGTCTTCTGTTATCCAGTTGTCTCAGGGCTACTTGTTGAAGAGTGTTCTTCCATCTTTCAGTTGTCCTGGTATTCTTTTTGAAATTCATTTGATAGTAAGTTTATCAGTTTATTTTTAGACTGCCTCTTCCTTTGGCTTATATGCTTATTCTTATGCCAGAACCAAACTATTCTAATTACGGTAGGCAAAGAATTATTTTAGAAGTTAGGAAATACGAGTCCTCCAGTTTTAGTCGATTTTTCTCAAAATTGTTTGTGCTATTCTATGGCCCTTCTGTTTCTATATAGATTTATGATCAGCTTGTTGATTTCTGTAAAAGCAAGCAAGCTGGAATTTTTATAGGAAATTTAACTTGAATGCTAATTTGAAGATTACTGTTATATTACCAATATTTAATCTACTTATTCATTAATATGGGATGCATTTTGTTTTTGTTTAAAGGTTAGTCAACTTCATTGATTTTTTAAAAAACAGCTTTTACCTTATATTTTCTCAAATTTGTTGCTTTCTGTATCTATTATTTTCTTCCTTCTACTTGTTTTATGGATGTTTATTCTCATTTTCTACATTTTTCTTTCATTTTTTCTTTTTTCTTTTTTTATTTATTTTTGATATTGTGGATTAAATTCAGGATCATTCTACCTCCATGCTACAACTCCATTTTTTACTTTGAAACATTGTCTTGTGAAGTGGTTGAGGGTCTTGTTAAATTGCCACGGCTGGCTCAAGCCTGTCCTCCTCTCTCAGCCTCCCAAGTAATAAGGCTACAGGCATATACCACCACACCTCTCTTCATTTTCTAATTTCTTAAAGTAGGAAGCCAAGTTATTTATCTGAGAACTTTCTTTATATCCAATACATTTTTTTTTTTTCAGTACTGGGGATGGAATCCAGAGGCATTCTATCTCCGAGCTACACTCCCAGCCATATTTTCTATTCTTTATTTGGAAACAGGGTCTCACTGAGTTGCAAAGGGCCTCACTATGTAGCTGAGGCTGGCTGTGAACCCTGATTTTCTGGTCTCAGCCTCCTGAATATGGGGATTACAAGTGTGCACCACCATGCCCAACTTATATCTAATATATTTTTAAAACTATAAATTTCTTTATTGACCTATTTTAGTTGCATCCTACATTTTTACACACTAAGTATTTATTTTCTTTCAGATCTATATATTTTTAATTTTTTAAGTCTTCACCTTTGAACCATGAACTAATTATAAATGTACTACTTAATTTCTATATGTCTAGAAATTTTCCAGTTGTTTTGTCAATGATTTATAGTTTAAATCCATTGTGGCCAAAGGAAAAATTATGGTTAATTTCAATTCTTTTAAATGTGTCAAGGTTCTTTTTATGGCCCACGATATGATTTACCTTAGTAATTGCTTTATAGAAATTTAGAGAGGGTGTGGATTTTGCATGTGGGTAAGGTTTCTATATTCATGCCATCTCTCTTACACTGTGCTGTTCAGATCACCTGAATCATTGTTGATTTTTAATGGTTCTATCAGTTGCTGAGGGAAACTATTCAACTTCACAACTACAATTATAGATTTGTCTGTTCCTCTTTTCAGAATTATTGTACTTTGTTTTACTTTGTAGCAGTTTTATGTATCCTCATTTAAGACTGCTATTTCTTCCTCACAGGTTGCTTTTATAACAGTAATAGCCTTTTTGGTCTGTCACTACTACCTTTCCTCTGAAGTCTGCTTTGTCAGATGATAATACAGCCAATGCTACTTTGCTTTTACTTTTTAATTTATTTTAGTTTTGTACTCAGGATTGAACAAAGATTTATCGTACTCCAAGATACACTTCCAGCTCTTTTATAAATTTTGAAACAGACTCTCACTAAGTGGCTGAAGCTGGGTTAGAACCTACAATTCTCCTGTTTCAGCCTCCCAAGTACTGGGATTATACTGCTCTTCAAAAAGTCAAGTTTTATATGGTACATCTCTTTTAGCTTTTTAACTTTCAACTTAACATATGTCATTGAATTTGAGATGAGTTTCTTATGAAAAAGTTTTTTTAGGATTTAACTATTTTTATTAGTGTATTTAAACCATTTGTATTTAAGCTAGTTATTGGTTTGATAGCACTTTGTCATTGTTTATTTGCTATATTTTTCTTCTAGTCTCAATCCTTTTTTATACATTCCTGAATGATACTGAAGCACATTTTAGAATTTCATCTTTACTTACTTATATTGCTTTTGAACATATGTCTGCATATTTTTATAAAGTGATTGTTCAAAGTGTCACTATAACTATTTCTCTCTGTATTGATTTCTGTACTTATCTATGAATTACAATCTTACTGGTATCAGCAAGCTAATACTTTTTGTGAAATTGAAGATCTTATTCCCATTCAGTCCTTTATGTCTTCCCTGTGTTTAAAATATCATCCTCATGGTGTTGAGACAGTGCTATAATTCTGGTTTAATCATCAAATGCAGCTTTAAAACACATTATATGTACCCATATTTCTTCCTTTCACATTATCACTTCTTTTTTCCTGATGTTCCATAATTCATTTTTATACATTTATTTGTTTGACAACTTTTTTTTAGCCAATATTTAAGAATTGTGTCTGCCAGTGACAAATTCTTCTAGTATTCCCCCCCCCTCTGAGAATGTTTTATTTCACTTTTATTCTAAAGAAGGAATTCACTGGTTATAGAATTTGTGGTTCTGTGTTTCACCCCTCCCTTCTGGCTTCCATGGCTGAGATGAGAAATTTATTGCCACTCAATGGATATTCCTCAGCAGATAATGCATCATCTCTTCTAGGCTACATTTGGGAATTCTCTGTTTCTTGAAGTTTTTAACTTTTTAATTGGTATGTGTCAGGAAATTCTCAGAAATGCATATTCAGTTGCACAAAGATAGAACCAGAAACTAGAGGGATAGGCAAAGACATATGCATGTTTCTATCACCTTCAGGTGATTCTAGTATATGCTAATTGTTAATAAACAATTATCTAGATATGCACTGGTAGACATATATGGCTGTTTCAAATTTCAAGTAATTAGCAAATAAAGTAAAATTTAAAATTTGATTTCTAAGTCCCAGTAGTCATATGCCCATGTGTCACATGTTCAATTTTCTCAAATTATCTTCTTGCAGTGTGATTTATTTTTTCCATTACAATAAATATCAGTGTCTAGAATCTATCAAGCATTATAGCACAGCTTTTATTGCACTTATTTCAGAATGTTCTGGTAGGTAGCAGAGATTTAGGAATAACTGAAATTTGTCAGATTAGAATATTCCTAAACAGAAATTGCCAGCTGTACTAGGTATCTTCCTTCTGCCATTGCAGGGCTAGTTTCTTTCTTCTCTGCCTTGAGCTTTCACAGGCTTCCTCACATGGTTGCTTGTTGGAATTGGCCAAAGGGAATCACCAGACCTACTATTTGCTTCCTCCCAGGTCACTTTGCTTAGTGCCTGCTATTGACCTCCAGCCACAACTTCACTGAAAAAGTCAAGGTTTATCTCTCATATGTGGAAGGTACAGAGGAAAAAGGGTAATTGAGGGGAATCGCATGAAAATAGAAGAGAGACAAGTTAGGAGAGAAAAGGGACCAGGAATCGGGATGAGAGAACAGGAAGGTGCTGTGGAATGAATTGTCAAGTTATGTACAATGATTCCCACTAGTGTGCATAATTATAATGCACTGGTAAAAATTATCAAAACAAACAAAATGTCTCTTACAGATATGTCTTTTCTCTAGGGAAGTTTTGGAAACTACTCACCTCCTTGTGTTTTTGGTATTAGAAGTAGAATCCCTTGATTTCTACTTAAACCTTTTCACATATTTTATAAGACCATTGGCTAAAATTTTTCAGTGTGATTTATTTTTTCCATTACAATAGCTTTATCCTGATTCATACATCAGCTTAATTTTCATCAATTTCACCTTAAAACTGAAAGAATTCAAATATTATATTCTATAGTAATATCCTCTAGAGTTAGCTTAAATCTTATTTCTGCTAAAGGGGGAGAGAGAGAAAAGAAGAGAGAGGAGAGAATAGAAAATAAGCTATTGTGGGAGAATCCTCTACTTATTCTGATGAAGGACGAGTCATACCCTCCTGCTTTTGCATTATGTTTTGATATTATCTTAAAATTTACTTTTTTTAAAAAACCCAGAATTCTTAGAAATAATTTCTCTTTTCTGGATTTACACAAAATTTTAGTTTAGAAAGAAGAAAGCAATTATCTATATGAATATCTATATGAATTATCTGTATGAATAGTTGGAAAGTTAGGAAAGGAGGAGAAAAAGAATAAAATACAGGGGGAAAATAAAAATTAATATCAAGGAATCAAATTATGAAACTAATATATCCTCTATTATTTTGTAATTTTTAATTTTATTTTAAATAACTAATAACTATATCTACTTATTGGATACAAAATGGTTTGATACACATTTATAATACAAAATAATTTTAAAAGGCCAATTAACAAGCTCATCATCTCTCATACTTATTTTTGTGATAAAAATAACTCAAAATCTAATATTCCAGCAATTTTGAAATATGTAATTAATTATTATTTATTATACTTACCACTTTGTGCAATAGATTTCTGTAGTTTATTACTATTTAACTGAAACTTTGTGCTCTTTGATTACTAACAGTTCTATTTCATTGGCCCTCCTCCTAGCCTCTTGTAACCATCTGTTAGTTCAACTTTCTTAGATTTCAAATATATGTAAGATCATGCAGTACTTGTCTTCTTATTTTTGCCTAATTTTGCTTAGAATAATGCCTTTCAGGCTAATCTATGTTGTGGCAAATAACAAGAGTTCCCCCTTGTAAGGCTGACCAGTATTTCATTATGTATACATGTTATACTGCCTGTATCCATTCATCTCTTAGCTTGTGTGAATAATGCTGAATAAAACATGGGAGCACATACATTTTTTCATAACACTGATTTCAATCCCTTTGGGTACCTATATACCTGGAAGTAAAATTAGAGGGTCAAATGGTAATTCTAGTTTAAGTTTTCTGAGGAACCTACACATACTCTTTTCTATAATGGCTGTATTAACTTATAATCCTACCAACAAAGCACAGAGCTCCTTTTTCTCCAAACCTTCTCCAACACTTATCGTTCACCTTCTTGATAAGAGCCATTCTAACAGGTGTGAGGTGATGTCTCATTGTTTTTTAATTTGCATTTCTTTTTTATACTGTGCTTTAATTGGTGCATCATAGTCTCACATCATAATTTAAATCATCTTGAAGTGACATACATGCACACAACACTAGATGCTCCCCATGTCCCCATCTCCCCCTTTCTCAATACAAAGAAGTACTGAGATTGACTTTGACAGATTCACATACGTACACACATTTAATGGGAGTATTTCCATTAATAAACCTCAGCCTTCCCTCTCCCTTTCTCATTGACCACCTCCGTGGCTCCACTGGGATTTCTCCCCCATTATCTGGAGTCCCTCTGTTATCCCAATTACTTCCTAGCTTGTGCATATTGGAAAAAGCACATGACCCTTCACTTTCTGTGCTTAGCTAATCTCACTTAACATAATGTTCTCCAGGTTCTTCCATTTCCTTGCAAATGACATAATTATGTTCTTTATTGCAGAGTAGAATTTTATTGTGTGTATTTCCCATATATTGTAATCCATTCATCTGCTGATGGACACTTAGGTTAGTTTGATAATTTGGCTATTGTGAATCGTACTGCTATGAACATGGCTATCCATATATTACTGTAGTTCTCTGCTTTTAACCTCTGTGGAAAGATAACCAGGAGTGGTATAGCCAGATCAGATAGTGGATCCGTTCTCAGTTTTCTAGGGAATCTTCACACTGATCTCTATAGTGACTGAATTAGTTTGCGATGCCATCTGTAGAAGAGTTCCTATTTCCCCACATCCTCACCAACAACATCTTTTGTTATTTGACTTCTTTATTATTGCCATTCGGACAAATTTTGCATTTATTTGACAGTGATAATAAGCACTTCTACAAAATCTATTGACTGAGAATGTCTTATTTTGAGATGAATCTATTTAGGCCCTTTGCACATTGTTAGGAGGCTTTCTTACTTACTATTGAGTTTTCTCAGTTCCTTATATATTTTTTATATTAGCCTCTTATCAGATATTTGTGATTTGTAAATATTTTCTCCCAGTCTGTGGGTTGCCTCTTTATTCTATTGTTTCCTTTGCTATTCAGAAGCTTTTTGGTGTGATGTTTTCCCATTTGTTTATTTTTTCTTTTGTTGCCTATGCTTTTGTGTTTATATCCAAAAAAGCTTTGTCCAGATTAATGGAGCATTTCCCCTATGCTTTCTTCAAGTATTTACTTTTAATAACTAAAATTTTTAGATGTTTTAATGATTTTTTAACTAGGTGTCACCATTAAGAACAGTGTATATGTGGTAAAATGACTCCTAATTCCTCCAAATTTATTTTTCCATTCTCCTATGGTAATAGTGTTCCTGACACATAGCTGGACATAATGGTCCTCTGAAATAAGCACTACATTCTACAACTTCTTTCTTAGTTAAGTCTGACCATATATCTAGTCCTTTCCATTTTTGTTTTACTGATTGGAATTTAAATTAGGAGGTGAGGTCTCTATTATGAAACACGTGAGGCCAACAATAACTGAATGATAAGCAAAAGGTTAGAAGTGTCTGGTTCATATAACCACAAAGTTGCATAAAATAAGCTGGGTAATTATGCTTGTAACCCATTGTTTGGGAGACTAGTACAGGAGGAGTACAGGTTTATGGCCAGCCTCAGCAACTTAAGACTCAGTTCCAAAATTAAAAATAAATTATGGCTAGCAGAGTAGCTCAGAGGTCAATTCCCCTGGGTTCAATACTCAACATCACACACACACACACACTCAAAAGAGTTGCATGAAATACATCATATTTGTCTTCTTTAAATAGGTTATCAAGAACATGATTACCTGAGTAAATGAAATACTGATGTAATATTCCAAACCTAATATGAAAGTTTCTAGGTAAAGGTCCAAATCTCTTTTTAAAGTCCACAACTTTTATTATAATATGTTATCTGGAGTTTAAGCCTAAATATTTTTATAATAATAGTAGATATAGCTCTCTAATAAGATTATCCCATTAAAATTGCCTATTATCTATGTGGGTATTATGGACAAGAGTCTAATACTGTCTTGGCTTTCACTTTTTGCTCAATACAAATATCTCCAAGATTCCTTATAACTTAATAGTAAGGACAGCCATGGTGGCATATACCTGTAATCCCAGTGCTTGGGAAGCTGGGACAAGAGGATTTCAGGTTCAAGGCCAGTGAGTGGTAATTTAGTGATACTATCTAAAATAAATAAATAAATAAAAACAGGGCTTGGTAAGGGGCATGATGGCATAGGCTTGTAACCCAACTACTAGGGAGGCTAACACAGGAGGATCACAGGTTCCCAGCCAGCTTCAACAATTTAGTGAAGCCCTCCCCAAATTAGTGAGATTCTGTTTCAAAATAAAAGATAAAATAGATAAAAGGATATAGCTCAAAGGTAGCATTCCCTGGGTTCCATCCCCAGTTCCAATAAATAAATAAATAAGAAAGGAGGTGTTGCTAAGAGGTATAACACTTCTATATTCGTCCCTTGTAACACACACACACACACACACACACACGCACACGCACACATGCACACATGCACACATACACACACATACCGACTTAATTGTAAGAAAATTATCATGAACCCATAAAATAGTGCAATGTGAAGTAAGACCACCTTTGGATGGGTAGATACATCTACTTTCAGTATATGTAAGAGCCTTAGTAGCTAAAAAAATATTTTAAAAAATTATCCTATCAACCATGATAGATAGTTCTGATAAAGGAGTTTTTTTTTTTTCTTTCAACCAAGTGAACCTCTTTAGATCAAGGTAAAGTACTGACATATTTGGGCCAAGAATATGTTGTTTATTTTTCTGATATGCCATAGAAAGAGGCAAAGATTTATCTCTAAGATGTTTGCATCCCTTTTGAACCTTTAACTATTAAGTATATGGCAATGTCCTTACATTACTTTCTTTTATGTGTGTGTGTAGTACCAGGGATGGAACCCAGGGGCATTGTACCTCTGAGTTACACCCCCAGCCAAATTTTTTTTTTTGGGGGGGGACTGGGAAAGGAACCCAGAGGCATCCGAGCTACGCCCCCTGCCCAAGTTTTTATTCTTTATTCTGAAACAGGGTCACACTGAGTTGTGGAGGGCCTCACTTAGTAGCTGAGGCTGTCTGCGAACAGCGATCCTCAGGTCTCAGCCTCCCAAATGCTGGGATTACAAGTGTGCACCACCACCCAGCCCTATTTTTTTATTATTTATTTTGAAACAGGGTCTCACTGAGCTGCAAATGGCCTCACTAAGTAGCTGAGGCTGTCCGTGAATCGTGATCCTGCGGTCTCTGCCTCCTGAAAACTGGGATTACAAGCGTGCGCCACCATGCCCGGCCTTACATTGCTTTCTACAGCAGAAAACCCTGGATCTTCCAGGACACACAAATATTCTGCTGCAATGCGGCCTGAGCACAATGAACCAGATGTACTGGAGAGTGCTGCTGCAGCAGCTTTTGATACACACAGGAATTATCTCATAAATAATCTATGGTTATAAACAGGTAGCCATATCAGGCTCCCTCTACTTAATGCTATTCCCAAATACACTCTGAGGGAAGTAATTGGACACTTTCAGTCGTGATTGATCTGTACAGGAAGAAAGTATGATTCAAAGCCTGCAAGTCATCGACTGCATGGCCATTATCTTGCATTAGTTTGCATTCTTTCTACAGAAAACTGATGTGCATCAGAGAAACAGCCAGAAACCTAACACTAAACAAAGACTTTACACATTTTATAGGCCCAAGTATGCATGCTTAGAACAAATTTTCTATTGCAAAGTATGTAAGAAGCAAAAGTAGCAATCATGAAGACACCTTGCACCTGAAGGATTGAGCTGGAGCTCAGTGTGAAGTATGCTGATGGGATGGCGTGTAGGACAGGAATCCACTCAGCTCGTGTGTGTGTGTGTGTGTGTGTGTGTGTGTGTGTGTGTGTGCACATGCGTGTTTATTGGTACATTGTAGTCATACACCTTAATGGGGTACAAGAGGGTAGAGTCATACGAGTATACATTACTCATTTAGCCCTTCCCCAATCTTAGCCCCTTCCCTCCCCGCCCCACACCATTTTTTAACACCAAGGACAAGAAGTGTCAGGAGACTACAGGCACTTTCCTGGAATAGCTTTCATTAATATCCAGCATGATCACATCACCTTTTAATGATTTTAGATGAAAAAGAATAATGGGCACATTTTCTCAATCACGGACTATGCACTGAATTTACGATATCATAGTTTTTGTGTATTCACCTCAATTAGCCAGAATTACCAATAGACTTGTCTAAACTTAGTGTCTGCTGTTGTTAAGAGAAGGTGCATAGTTCTATGGTCAGACCTAGGCCCTTTTTATACTTTTATGAGTGCATTATAGAGATCTAAGCCTTTTATACAAATCTTTAATAAGAAATGGAAATGTGGTATACTATTCCATGAATTATTAAATAGGAAGCACTTATAGGCATTTCTGCTACCGCACTGCAATGCTGTCTGTATGTTTAACACTGGTTTATGTTGTTTTGCCTTGGTGATTATTATGTTATTGTGACAACATTACCTGTAGAAACATAATTTGTGCTTTGGGGATGAATAATAGTGTCATCTATCTAGATGCTCTGGGAATTCTATGTTGTAAAATATTTGCAAAAAGTTTTATTTATATCTTTACTCTGTTATGGCTATGCTTTTTACTTAGTCGTTCTCAGATCATCTTTGTTGGCTTAGAAATAAATATGCTAATGTTCACGAGAAACATTAAAATTCTAAGCTGTCATTTGAGTGAGGTGCAATCATTGAGAAAATAGAATTTATTGAAGATTATTTAAAAATAAAGTCAAGGTCTTCTGCTTTCATGTATGAACAATTAACTGCTGTGGAAATGGCTGTCTCACTGTAACCACTGGAAAACTGGATAAGATATATGAAGGAAATATTTTTAGAAATTAAACAATAGGCATCACAGGGTATGAAACATGACAGAAGACGGCTTGTGACAACTAAACATATGGATCTCCTCCCTGTATTGAGGGGTCCTTGTCACGTGACTTACACTGCAATACAAACTTCAAAAAGATTAATTAAAGATAAGTGCATGCAATAGTTAAGGAAGAAAATACAACATAAAAATATAAAACTCAGTGATGGAAAATTCACATTGTTCTGTATCCAATCAAAACCTTCATTCAAGATAGGAAAGAAACAGAAAACATGACTTTCAGTTAGAACTAAGAAGAGACAAATTTAGTTGTTTAAATTATGAAATGGGGGAAGATGGCCACCAAGGGAAGCAGCACATGCCAGTCCTGCTGACACCCATCTCCACTGCCTTAAAAAAATAGCGTTCTACAAAAGCCAGAAATTATGAAATGTTCTGATTAGGTCATTAAAATGAATATTATAAGTATTATTAATAGTGTAACTATGGACAAAGATGAAAAAGAACATATGAGAATAATGAGAGAATTTGAAAATACTTAGCTGGGTGTGGTGGCACATGCATATAATCCCAGTATTTGGAAGACTGGGGGAGGAGGATTGTAGCCATAGAGATTTAGCAAGACTCTATTTCAAGAAAAAGTTGGGATGTTGCTCAGAGGCAGAATGTCCTTGGATTCAGTCCCCAAGACAAAGAGAAGACAATGGAGGAGAAGGAGGAGGAGGAGGAGGAGGAGGAGGAAGAGGAGGAGGAAGAAGAAAGGAAGGGAGGGAGGAAGAGACGAAGAATAGCTTCAAGACAAAGTCTTGGAGATAAAAACAAAACCATCCAAGATAAAACAACTCAAATGGGTTCTAAGGCAGATTAAACACTGCAGAATATAGCAATGAATTTGATGCTCTAAAAATAAAACTATAAAATGAACAAAGAAAACACCTTGAAAATATTTCAATAACTTGTGAGCCAACATCTCATAATTTAATAAAATGGTAATGAAGATAGGTACTTTGGGGTTTTTTATGATATAAGGGATTGAACCCAGGGATATTTTCTCTTAGCTACACCCCCAGCCCTACTTTACTTTTTATTTATTTATTTATTTATTTTGTACAAGTCTGAGAATGGAACCCAGAGGCATTTGACCTCCGAGCTACACCCCCTACCCAATTTTTTATTCTTTATTTTGAAACCGGGTCTCACTGAGTTGTAGAGGGCCTCACTAAGTAGCTGAGACTGTCCGCAAACCCCTCCGGTCTCAGTCTCCCAAACGCTGGGATTACAAGCGTGCACCACCACGCCCGGCTTTCAGCCCTACTTTATTTTGATAGGGTCTTACCAGGATACTGAAAGTCTCAGTTGTTGATGCTGGTCTCAGACATGCTATCCTCCTGTCTCAGCCTCCCAAGTACTGGGGTTAGAGATGCACCATCAAGTCTGGCTGGAGATAAGTACCTTTTAAGAAAAGCAAAGTTAATTTGCCACCAGTGGTGACTTTCTACAGGAAAGGTCGAAGGAATTTCTTCAGATGGAAAGTAAGTGATATCAGATTGAAATATAAATGTAAATAATGGAATGAGGAATATAAAATATATGTCTCTACTTTTAAAAATTGAAAAAAATAGCCAGGCGGCGGCGCACGCTTGTAATCCCTGCGCCTGGGAGGCAGAGACAGGAGGATCGCGCAGGTTCGAAGCCAGCCTCACTGGCTTAAAATAGAAAATAAAAATTGAAAACATATAAAACACTATAAAGCAAAGATATATTTTCTTCTTTTGATTTCATATTGTTTTCTTGATTTTTTATGTTCCTTGTAGGTTCTCAATATCTTCATTTCTATTTTCCCTCTTTCCTCTTTCCAATTCATATATGTTTTGGAGATGCCATCTCTCTCTCTCTCTCTCTCTCTCTCTCTCTCTCTCTCTCTCTCTCTCTCTCTCTCTGTTGCTGAGGATTGAACACAGAGCCATTCTACCTCTGAGCTACACCTTCAGTCTGATTTTATTTTATTTTATTTTATTTTATTTTATTTTATTTTATTTTATTTTATTTTATTTTTTGTGGAGTGCTTGCTAAATTTCTGGGGCTGGTGGTGAACCTGAAATCTTCCTGTCTCAGACTCACAAGTACTGGGATTACAAGGGTGTGCTATCATATCCGGCTTTGTTTTGTATAAAATTAAGATAGAATATAAACCAAAGTTGTGTGATTTCAGGGAGGCTTTTCTGAATAAGATGTGCTTCATTTTACATGTTAAGTAGATATTTGTGGAGAAAAATCACAAAATAATCAAAAGAAAAGGTTTTGTGAAATTATCACAAACTGTAAAAAATAAAAAAAGTCAACAGTAAGTGGCAGGTATGGTGGCAAACATCTGTAATTCCAGTACTTGGGAGGCTGAGACAAGAGGACTGCAGGTTAAAGGTCAGACTCAATGATGTAATGAGACCCTCAGCAACCTATTGAGACCCTGTTTAAAACAATAGGGCTAAGGGTATATCTCTGAGGTAGAATGCTTCTGGGTTTAATCTCCAGTACCAAAAAAGAAAAAAGAAAAAAAGAAAATGAAAGAAAATAAAAAATTTCAAATCAAATTTGTGAAGTCCACTAACTGACTCCTTGAAATTAGCTCTCATCAACAGTTTTGTCCATGTTTATGATGTAACCTGTAAAAGGTTTTCATGTGATTTTTAAATTCTTCTACTCCTTTTGAACACCAGATGGCAGTGAATCAGTGTTTATGGGAAAGCAAATGAGGGAGGAAGGCTTTGAATATTATGTATTTGAAGTAATAATATATAGAGTGTCTATTGTGCAGTGTGTTCGACTTCATACTGGGGAGCCTGGGAAGGAAACTGTGATAACCCAGTGCTGCAATGATACCATGTGTTTGGTTCTATGCCTACTGTTCAATTAAGTCTCATTCCATCATTTCTCTTAACTTGAATCAAAAGACAGAAATGGCTGTTTAATTTGGCAACACTTCCCAAAAGTATCCATCATAGCAAAAATGCAAATACTTCCCAAAAGTATCCATCATAGCAAAAACGCAAATACGTCTTACTCACAAATTTTCTTCAATTTATTTAATGGGAATTACAAGACGTAAAAATATCTCCATCTTTACAAAGCCAAGCGCAGTTTACTTGATATTCTCTACTAGGACCTGTATTTCAATGAAAGCATTTTCATTTAACTTTGATTTTAGAAAATTGTACATGTTCATAAACAGAAACACACTTAAAATGGTAGAGGAGAAGGTACTTTAGAAATAATTTAGCACAAAGTATCCCCTGTACAAAGGAAGAAAGCTGAAATACACAGGAAGTAGAAGATGTGTCCAGAGACACGGTAGTAACTGGTAGATCAGGACGCTCCTTCCACCCTAGGATCAGATAATTTCTTTGACATGTTTGACCTGGTCAACAAGTTTACTTGTGAAAAAATAAACTACTGAGAGGTTTTGTATTTTGTGTCTGTTTCATTTTTGTATGTATGCCAAATTTTATTTTAAATTTATACATATGACCTGACCAATATTTTCTAAATGCATATATTGACTTTATGAGAAATAGAAGAGCCACTTCCCTATGGAGATATATAAGCATGATGATTAAGCATGCAGCATCCAGAGCCATGCTATTTAAGTAGACACAGAGACACAGTAATGATTACATATATTAGCTGTGTATCTCTGGGCAAGTTGTCTAATCGCTGGTATTTTATTTTTTAATTGATTAATTAATTTATTTATTCATTTATTTTTGTGTGTGGGTTTAGGGATGGAATCCAGAGGCATTTGACCACTGAGCTACACCCCCTGCCCAATTTTTTATTCTTTATTTTATAACAGGGTCTCACTGAGTTGCAAAGGCCCTCGCTAAGGAACTGAGGTTGTCCAGGCTGTCCACGAACTGAGATCATCTGGTCTCAGCTTCGCAAATGCTGGGATTACAAGTGTGCGCCACCACGCCCAGTTTCGCAGACCTTTGTATTTTTTTTTTAAAGAGTTTTCTTGATAAGCTGTTAAAACTGGCCTCAAACCTGTGATCCTCCTATCTCAGCCTTCCAAGTACTGGGATTACAGGCATGTACTTGGTTTATTTTATTATATTATCTGAAAAAAGTGGGATGGTATTAAGATTAATTACTGTTAAGAGTTGTATGGATTCAATGAGTTACAGTTTTTAATACAATAACTGGTACTCTTAAATAAAGTACCCTGACCCTGCCTTACCAGAAAAGTAACTTTAAAATCACCATTGACTTTGGGACTTTTGGGTCCTGTTTCTGTTTTCTTCAGCCCTTTTTTGTCTATACATCAAAACTGCTCTCTTGAATTTGTCGTAAAATTTATTCTATTTCTTGAAGTAAAATGTTGTCTAACTCCAGAACACTAAATTGTTATAATGTTGTCCTGAAAACATAGATGTAAGAAAGGAGATCTCTTAACTCCTCTCTGGCCTGGCAGACATTAGTTGTGGGATGGAGATTATGCCTTCTGGATTCCAAAATCTCACAATCTGGTTAATTTATCCGTTAGCCTCTTCAGTTTAGTTTCTTGTAAAAGTACTGATTCATTAGCATAATTAATAAGGTCAGAAAATACCTTGTTTCTGAGTATCACAATTTTTATTTAGAACACATAAGAAGTGGCCAACTATCAGTCAACAATCTGCACTATTTTTGTTGACTTATGTAATTCTAACAACCAGTTTGCTGTAACCATCTTGTTCTGTTTTGTAATCTATAAAACCAGACCCACCGGTGACTCCATTTCGGATCATGTATTCTGGACAACTAGAATTTGTGATTTTGTGATTGCCAGGTGGCCATACATACTTTGGGCTCAATAAACTCTTTGTTTTCTCACTTGTGCCTCAGTTTGCCTTCTAGGTTGACATTTTAGCAACTACAAAAGAATTCAAAGTGACTCTCTTCACACCACGGCTGCCCCAGCTCTTTTTGGCCGGGGCGCTCAACTGGAGAACAAATAAGTATGTTTCCTTAAGTATCAAATCTCTCCGATTTTTTGTTGAGAATGGGATTTCTTTTTTAAGCTGCTTTCTAAATCTTCCTCATGAGAGTGAGGTGTAGAATTTTGCAGATTGGTTCTCCATTCTGCATTCCTTTACAGAATTTTTTTTTCTTTTTTCTTTTTCTTTTTTTTCTTTGTGATGCTAGGAGTTAAACCCAGAGACATTCTACCTCTGAGCTACACTCCCATCCCATTTTTTTTTTTAAAACAGGGTCTCCCTAAGATTTGGAAGGCCTCACTAAGTAGCTGAGGCTGCCCATGAGAGGCTAAGAACCTGGATCTTCCTGTTTCAGCCTTTCAAGTCCTTGGATTATAAACCTGCACCATTAAGCCCAGTTTACAGAAGATTTTGATTTCAGATAAATGCAGTGCTGTAGACCAGTATGGGTCTGGAGTTTTTTGTTTGTTTGTTAATGGTTAACATTTTGTAAATTACAGGGTTTTTGTTTGTTTGCTTTTGCTTTGGCATCCATCTTCCTTTGACTATGATCAAACCTCTTTAGCCTGATACCGCCCCCCCCCCACACACAACACACACACATACACAAGAGAGCAGATCTTGCTCCAAAGGGGAGGACAGAGAGAGAGAAGGAAAGACAGGGGAGAGGGAGAGGGAGAAGAAGAGGGGGGGGGGAGGGAGAAGGAGAGGGAGAGGGAGAGGGAGAGGGAGAGGGAGAGGGAGAGGGAGAGGGAGAGGGAGAGGGAGAGGGAGAGAGAGGAGGAGAGAGGAGAGAGGAGAAAGGAAGGAAGAAGGAGGAGAAAGGAGAGAAGAGAGAAAAGGGAAGAGGGAAGAGAGAAGAGAGCAGAGGAGAATGCTTCCTAGCCAGAAATGGTGGGCTAAACTATTGCAGCCATAGTGGACCTGTGGCTGTCTTCACAGGTACTTTCAACAGAAAAAATAACTTTTAGGAAACTTGCAGCTCATTTGGAAGGAACACATAAAAGCTGGTTACCCGCACATGGAACTGTAAGTTGATTAGGTTTCCAAGATATGTAAAAGAGAAAAATTGACTTGTGGGTATGACTTGAGAGTAGATTTCACAACCCATTTGGTGACAGGATGTATTTCCATGTATAAATGTTGCCATTAATCTTACTGGTAAGAAGCAAACATAATTTTGAGACTTTATTTTTTTCATACAGAGAATAAGAACATTTTATTTATTTATTTTGGGTATGTTACTTGCATATAACATGTGAACTTGCTCCCATAGACTTCTTTTTTTTATATTGTTTTATTCACGCATTGTATTTATACATCATAATGGGGTAAAAACTTGTGTAGACATAAATGCACACATCACCCAGCAAGCCCCCACCTAGTCCCCACCTCACTCCCTCGCCATCCCTCCTTCCCATGCTTGGTTTAGTGGTTGACTTCTGTATGAATAAGTACATCATGCGCTTTAAAGTGTTTCCCTCTCCCCACCTCCTATCCCCACAGTTAGGCTGCCTTATTTGCTCCTCTATAGGATCTCTATTTTCACCTGGAGTTTCCCCTATGACCCCATTCACCCTAGCTTTCACATATTAGGGAAAGCATCCGATTCCTTACTTTTTGTGACTGACTAATCGCGCTTAGCATAATGTCCTCAAGATCCATCCATTTCCCTGAAAACACTGCAATTGTATTTTTTTAATGGCTGAGTAAAATTCCATTGTGTACATATCCCACAGTTTTGTAATCCATTCATCTGTTGATGGACATTTTGGCTGGTTCTTTATTACCTTTCTAAATTTTATATAAGAACAGACCATGATTGTATAGTATTATTTTTATACAACAGTTTTTATTATTCATCTTGTCTTCATTACATTTCACATAATGATATATTTCTAGAATATCAGCATATTTTTGCTAAAAAAGACTCTCAGCTTAAATATCATATTCTATTTATCCCTATACAAACAAATATGCTCTGCTTTAAAGATATGTAATTTAATTTTTCTAATTGTTGTGAACATTTAAATCTACTGAAATACTTAAAATGATAGCAAAAATTTAGATCAAAATAAAAGACAAGAAAGGTAATCTAGAAATTTTAAAATCAGTGATTTCAATGATAACCTTTATTATAATTTGTGCAAATAAATTACAGTAATTGAAACCTTAAATACCAAACTTAATACTTAGGATGTGAGGATCTATCAATACCAAACAATTCCTTACAGATGCATCTAACACACTTTGATCAGCAGGCTCCTATAAATACTCCAGTCTCACCTCTCTTTTAAGATCCTTCAGGACTCTTGATTTACTAAACTACAAATATTCATCCCATTGTTTCTTTTATAAAATATGGTATTTCCATCTTTGCCTTAAAACTACATACCAACAAAAATAAATTATTACCAAATATTAAGCCAAACATTCAAATTTGCCAACACAGATATTATGGAGGTAATCACATACCAGTAATCTCAGTCCTTGGGAGGCTGATACAGGAGGATCACGGGTTCAAGTCCAGCCTCAGCAACTTAGTGAGACACTCAGCAACTTAGTGAGACCTTGTTTCAAAATAAAAATATAAAAAAGGGCTAGGGTGTAGTTCAGGGGTAGAACTCCTGTGAGTTCAATTCCCAGTATCACCAAACAATAAGGAAAAAAGAAAACTAAACAAAAGTGACTTCAGATAAATGAGGAAAGGGACCAATAGAATACTGAAAGGAGGTTGGCTGAGGTAAGCGGGGAAGGTAAAAAGGAGAACTGATGAAGGAAACAGTTCAAATAACACTGTGTGCACAGATGAAGGCATCATTTCCAGTTCACTAGTCCGCGTAGAGGTGGGAGCAGGGTAACACGTCACATGCTGTGTGCACACATGTTTCTATCACTTCGAACGTCACTTTGATGTAGATTTATGGTGCAAGAATAGTAGTATATCAAAAAAGTAAAACTACCAAAACCCCCTGGATTTCCAAATCACACTTTAGATTGCACAGTGGAACTTTCAATTCAGTAAAAATGTTGGAATTA
>NC_137787.1:70616958-70669984 GCF_963383645.1 Muscardinus avellanarius
CTCTATGTTTTTTTTTTTATTCAGTACTGGGGACTGAACCCAGAATATCTATCTTCAAGATAAACTCCCAGCCCTACTTTTTAATCTTTATGTTGAATAAGGGTCTCACTAAGTTGTGGAGGGTCTCACTAAGTAGCTGAGGCTGTCTGTGAACCTGCAATCCTCCTGTCTCAGCCTACCAAGTACTGGAATTACAAGCTTGTGCCACCATGCCTCTCTCAAATTTCTCTATTTATAAAGTCATTCTTCCAGAATTTAAGAAAAAAAGAACAAGGAATAGGAGAGAGAGAGAGAGAGAGAGAGAGAGAGAGAGAGAGAGAGAGAGAGGGAGAGAGACTGACTCTGATGAAATGTGGCTGCATTAACTTAGTCACTACTTTTCAAAGTCTGTGACAAGATGAGAAAATAAAAGGAAATTTCAAATTTGGCTTGCAAATCTGATAATTTAAAATGTCAGGTTAATACAGAAAGCACAGAGTCTGAGAATGTTTTGCTATTCTAATGAAAGATAATTATCTATATCAATTTTAAATATTTTTAGAGTCTAGCAAACTATGCAGTATATATATGAATAGTATGACTTTACATTTTGTTGTTAAAAGCAACATACTTTAGCTGGGTGTGGTGGCACATACTTGTAATCACAGTACTTGGGAGGTTGAGACAGGAGGATCACAGGTTTGAGGACAACTTTAGCAAGTTGTGAGACTTTCATCAACCTAATAAGACCCTGTTTCAAAATTTAAAAAAATATAGAGGTGGGAGTGTAGCTTAAAGATGGAATGCCCCTGGGTTCAATCCTCAATACCACCAGAAAAAAAAAGCTTTACATACTTTATATATTGGCTCTTCATATTAACAATCCATTGTATTTTATCATTATGTAATATTCACTAAGAGCAGTGGGCTAGGTCCTGGTTAGAAGCTGCAAATCCAAAGTAATTTTTCAAATGGAAATTAATTCAGCAGTCTAGGGAAATACTATCACAAACAATGCCCTGCTGAATCTCATTAAATCAATTTGGAAAGGCATATGGGTGGGAAAGCAAAAATAAATCAATAAGATTAAAAAGGAAGTGTATTGCTTTGCAGGAAAAAAAAAGAAAGAAAGAGCGAGGGAGAGAGGAGTTATAGTAGCTGGTTGCTAAGTGACTGGATTTTAAGTAGAAATCATTTGTCTCCCTTGTAGGATAAGGCAGTTTTGAGGACTAGAGCTAAATATTGTTTGCATATGGTCCAATTTATACAAACTACATTTCCCTCAGCAAGACCTCACTCCATCTCTAAAGAGGGAGATGAGCCTGCACAGAGGAGCCATTGCCTAGCAACAAGATGCTAAGAAGGCAGCTCAGCTGAGGCCTCTCTAGAAAAAGCTCCCTCTCTCTCCCCACCAAGCTGCATGAGGCAGTGACCTCCAGAACAGAGATGGATGCCCTTGAGAGAATCACCTTAGCCACCAGAAAGCTGCAAGACAACAGTTTTGGGAAGATCACTATAAAGTCTAAGCTTCTTTTGTTTATCAACAGATATAAGGTACGCTCTCCTCTGTGCTCTTAGCATCGCACAAAGCATTTTTCACAAACACGTTTTTTATTTCTTCTAAGCCCTGGTTTCCATCAGGAGTGAGTCATATGACTGACCCTGACTAGCTGCAGATGTAAGGTCAATCTGGTCTTACCTGAGACTACAAATGCTCTCTGAGAACAGATCATCTTTGCTGTGGCCTCAAATGTTAAACCCCTACCTCCACCCTAAAAATAGGTGGGGAGGAAATCTTGTAACTTCCTCACAATTTGAAAATGCTCTGTTGCCCACTCCCCACTCCCACCATTTTGATGAAACGTTTTTAAATTTCTTTGTATGTTATGTGTGGTGCTGGGGATTGAAACCAAGAGGATTCTGCCTTTGAGCTACACCCCAAGTTCTTTTTCTTTTTCTTTTTGAAATAAGGTCTTTCTTGCTAAATGGCTGAGAGTCTCACTAAGTTGTGCAGCTGGAACCTAAGACCCTCCTAACTAGCCTCCCAAGTATTGGGCCTACAGGCGTGACCCCCCACACTCAGCATTAAGTTGTTGTTTCTGCCTTTGTTGTTTAGTTGAGCCCTTAGTACTAAGCAATGGGGATAAAATTGTGAACAAAATAGTCACCATTGAAGCCTATAATGGCACCAGGGGAGTAGACAGAAGAGGCAAAGAACTGTAAGGAATATGAGCAGCACGGGGAAAGGCTCTCCTGCCGGAGGTGGCATCTCTACCCTGAGACCTAAGGAGCTCTCAGGAAAGTGAGCTGGGGGAAGGGTAAGGAAAAAGAGTCAGCAAAGAGAACAAAGGCATTCTCCAGTGGCAGGAAACCTGAAGCCTGGGGAATACATTACCCTCTGTCCTTGTTGTTCATCATAATTTTTCACGATATTCATATCAATACAATCATTGAATTGCACTTTAAGATGCCAAAGGCAGTACACTTGTAATACAAAAGCTATTCTTACTTCACCCATCTTTTATTCGCATTGCATTTAATAAGAATACGCTTCTGTGTGTGTCAAAACAGGGTGACAGGGCTCAGATTATGTTCAAAATCATTACTTTTAAGGATATAAGCCAATGTAGTACCGTTATTCCGAAACAAACCTTCATCAAATTGTGACTGCCCAAGAAAAATTAGGAAATATATTCAGAGCGAACTCGATTCAACCCTTGCAAAGTCTGAATTCTCAGAAACTTACCTATGCTTTGATACAGATCTGATTTGTCTTTTAAGGCGCAGAAGAGACAAATCAGTTGGCTAAGACTGGTATCAAAACCCTGAAATGTGATTTAATTTTTGAACGGTGCTTCTGAAAATACTACGCCCCAAATTAGAGCGTCAGGCTCATCCGAGATGCTCTTCAGGGCCTTCCACTCCGTCTCTCTGCTGCCCTCATGTGGGACAATAGAGTATAGCACCACAGAAATCCTGTGTCTACAAACCAACCCGCAGTGAGCCAGGAGCAGGGAGGGATGGCTGACCTGTCCAGCACCAGCCTTTCTCCCGGATTCCAGGAGTTTGGACTTGTTGTTGACTTAGTGGCTGTGCAAATGAGTTTTTATTGAATAATATTTGTAGTTGTTGTTTTAAACAGAAGAGAGTTTTCTTGATATCAGAAGCAAGCTCAAATTATATACATATATACTTACATGTTATATATATAATGCACATATATATTTAAAAATAGGAAAGGTGAGGAGCAAGATTTAATTGGCTAATTAAGGTTCCAACTTGTACAATTACATAATAATTATGGCTCAGTCAAGGACTAAACCTTACTGTATTTTTTCCACCTGAGAGGTGTTACACCATCTTTTGCTAGTGGAATGAGGTCCATGAGGGAATTCATCTAATCTTCCTAGTTTACTGAAGCTAAATATACTTTTCTTAACAATATTCTATTTTGTTTGCTAAGTTGAGTTTCACACAAAATGTGAAAGATTTCATTTTGGGACTGGTTTTTCTAGAGTTCCCTTCAAATATACCAATCCTTTTTTTTAAAAAAATTATTTTATGCCTTAGAAAATGTAAGTTGTCTCATAAGCTTTCTAATATTGCTTCTGAAGATGATCTGTCAATGGTTCCCCAGTCTCTTTATTGTGTGTGTGGTACTGGGGATTGAACCCAGTGACATTATTTCTCTGAGCTTCATCCCGATTCCCCATTTTTTATTCTTTATTTTGAGCCAAGGCCTCACTAAGTAGCTGAAAGATCCATAAACCTTTGAGCCTCCTGTCTCAATCCCCGCCCCCCCGCCATGTATTGGGATTACAACTGAGCACCACTATGCCTGGCTCTAGTTCTCTTGAACTATTCATCACCATCACCTTAAAACAAACGATACTTCCTCCTGTCCCCAAACTTATTCCATTCTGATTTTTCTGTATTCTTGGGTAGTGTCATTATTTTTTCTGGCTTGGCACCTAAAAGTTTTCTTGTTTATTATTGTTATTTGGGGGGGCTGGTATTAAACTCAGGGCCTTAGCAAGTGATTTACCACTGAGATATACCCTCAGCCTCAAAAGTTATTTTTTAAATCTCTTCCCACTTTCATCTCTATTAATTTTTAACTAGCCAATGCTAGAAACTCTGTGCTTACAACATATTGGAAGTTCTTAATGAGCAGTAGATATATGTGCACATGTGTGTGTGTGGTGGAAGGGTGTTGGGGATCAAATTTAGGGCCTCACACATGCTAGGAAGGCTCTACCAAAGAGCTATATCCCACTCTGGAAAGTAGATATTTAATGAAGATATATAGAATGAATGACTGGATAGATAGATGGGTGAGTGGATGGATGGATGGATGGATGAAGAGGAAAAGATAGCAGATAAATAATATTTTAGATATCCAATAAATAAATAGGTATCAGGTAAGTCAAGTTAAAGGCTAAGAGGATAAGTATGCTGTAGTAGGGAAATGGCATCTAATTCAGTACATGAGAACAGGAGCTCGGCTTCCATGATTAACTTATTTTTAATTCAATGTCTTTACAGTAAGAAACTGGAAATAAGGTTAAAAAAAGAGGAAAGGATGTCAGGCAGAGTGAGTGGTCTACTCTTAAGCTCTGAGGTAGGAAGGACCTAGACATTTTCACAAAACTGCAACATGAACAGGAGAGTGGAGTGGCAAAGCAATGAAGAAATGGCAAGAGTGGAAAGTTAGTCAAAGATTTCCTCGCACTGGCACATCCACTGTTTGACTCATTATTAGTTATATCTAATGGCTTTCAATAGGAAAATGGACACAGATGCCTCAGGCACCACTATTATATGCTATGTCTTATAGGCAGGTCCATCATGGTTCATGCCAACTGCCTGTTCCTATAGGTATTTGAAATTAAAATTTGGTCTTAGAACACAGGTGATTAGATTTTATTTTAGAGCAAAAGGTACATATTCTGATTTGATTTTATAAAATACAGCAAGAACTCTCCACCACACAGTAAGAATGGCCCATTGTTGTTCACTGCCATGATGTGGTGTTTTGTTATGGTGAACTTAATGAAGACGCCTGGATGAGTATATGAGGACAGTGGGCTCTGGGTTGTGAGAGACCAGAAGAGCTGCCCAAATCCTTCAAGATAGGGGGTTTCAGTTCTAGCTTCAGCCTACCACTACCTAGTGAAAATTATCCACACTCGGGTAATGTTGGTAAGGATGATTCTGAGTGAGCACTATGGCTGAGATTTCTAAGACAGTACGAGCAGAATCACAAGTCTCTTGTTCTGCTAGTACCATCTAGGGAAACTGGACAAGAGAACATTACGGGAGTGGAAGTTCCTCATATTTTTCTAATGATAAAAATCCCTGAAGCCAGGAGTGGTGGCGCACGCTAATCCCAGCATCCGGAAGGTTGAGACTGGAGGATCATGGTTCCCAGACAGCCTCAGCTACTTAGTGAGGCCCTCCGCAACTTAGTGAGACCCTGTTTCAAAATAAAGAATAAAAAATAGGGCAGGGGGTGTAGCTCAGAGGTGGAATGCCCCTGGGTTCCATCCCCAGACCCACAAAAAAAAATCCCTGAAATTTCCTTAGTAACATTTCATTCTCATCTTGGGGCCCTTCCATTTGCCTCTGGGTTCATTTTCTAGTAACACACACACACACACACACACACACACACACACACACACACTTTTACTCAATGAACTAATAAATTAATAAACTAATGGAATAATAAAAAAGATGCTGAGTAAGCCTACTTAGTAGTAAGTATATAAGCAAGTGCCAGGATTATTAATCCTGTGGTTAGAAATTAAAGGCCTGAATAAAGGCAGCTAGCTATGTCCCAGTGGAGAGCTAGTAACACATGAAAGCAGATCAATATCACCTGAAAAAGGAACATCATCCTCATGGTATGGTCATGATCTAATTCCTATATCTGAGAACATAGATATACATCTACATGTATGTAGATACATGATCTTATATGTATGTATATGTACCCCCCACATATATATATGTATATATACTGCCTAACATGAATATAGATCCCTATCATATGAATATATGTGGTGTATCTTACATAAAAAATTGACTTTCAAGTCATGACTTTATTAAGAATCTGGATGTCCTGAATTGTCCTGGTGGGTCTAACAATGGTCCTTTAAAAGTCAGACAGAGACAGAGTCTGAGAAGGAGATATGGTGAGAGAACCAGAGGTCAATGGCATGGGTTCACAGGACAACTGCACTATTTACCACAAATCAATTTACTTTTCATCTTCTATGTCAATTTATGCACAGCCTAGGAAAGGCAAAGGAGCAAATGTGGAATTGTGTATATGCTTGTCTTACTTTTTAAGTGACTTTGTTGCCAGGAGTGGTGGCACACGCTTGTAATCCCAGCACTTGGGAGGCTGAGACAGGAGGATCGCACAGGTTCGAAGACAGCCTCAGCTACTTAGTAAGACTCTGTTTCCAAACAAAATACAAAACAGGTCTGGGAGTGTAGCCCAAAGGTAGAAAGCCTCTGGGTTCCATCCCCAGCACCACTAAATAAATAAATAAATAAATAAATAAATAAATAAATAAATAAATAAATGACTTTGTTAAATCACAAAATAAAAAACAAAAATAGCCGGCATGATGGCGCACACTTGTAATCCCCATGCTTGGGAGGCAGAAACAGGAGGATTGCGCTGGTTCGAAGCCAGCCGCGCTGGCTTAAGAGACCCTGTTTCCAAATGAAAATATAAAATAGGTCTGGGAGTGTAGCCCTGAGGTAGAAGGGCTTCCAGGAACCCCAGTACCACCAAAATAAATAAATAAATAAATAAATAAATAAATAAATAAATAAATAACATGTTTTTCATGATTTGTTTTTAGATACTTTCATGAACACTGCTAAAGCTTTTCATGTAAGAAAACATGGGTAAGAAAACATGGCATGGGTGTGTGTGTGTGTATGTGTACACCTAAGTTAACTGTATAGAAAATTTCTAAGGTTTTCACTTTTGAGTGTAGGCTCAGTTTATCCAAATTTTTTCATTGTCCTTTTTTATTTGAAGACCTCCTCTATATATTATTATATACAGAAACATAGGCTGCTCTCATCCATTTGCCACCAATAAATGGATGATGCTTTCCTAAACATAAATAATTTTAAGCTATCAATATTTGGTGGGACTCTTTGTGGTAGTCAGTACTGTGCTCAGCACTGGGAATTTAGAGACAAGATGGGGTTACAACCACCAAGGAACTAAGCATACCCCAAAGAGAGAGCAAATTCAATTATTTTACAACTGTTTACTAGGTTACTGTATGAGTAGAACTTTTAGCTATTTCTTCCTACCATCCTACCATGAAGTAGTATGTTATCTGCCTCAAAATAGTATGTGTACCACAATTTCAATAACACATATCTACTTAGAAAACATTATTTGTAGACACACTGTGACTTGAATTAAAGATTAATAGCTGCTAATAAATATACACAATCTGTATAGAGCGTTACTTTTCAAAATCCTTTCTGACAGTAAGTGACTACACACAAAACCCATATTAAAGCCTCCTTCATTCTCCAAATACAGTGGAAAACATTTACTTTACCTTTCTTCTTCTGCATCCCCAAGTCAGGCATTGTTAAATCAGCTGCTGAGTTATTCCATATAACATGTCATCTGAAAACCAGGAGGCCTCTCTTACATTCCTGAAACAGAGGTCTCGTTATGAAACTCATCAATTGGCTGCAAAATTGCTTCAAGAAATGTCATGGGTCCTTGAAGACACAAGCAAGTGTGTAAGCATGTGTGTATACTTACACTTTGGATATATGATCAATAAACATCACCACTGCTCAAAGAGATCTGTAGAAAGAACAGCTGTCCTTTTGTAGGACAATTTTAGAAGAAAAGGATGAGATATTTGAAATAAGTTCCCATTTTGATACAAATTACACCATCCCAGTTAAACCATAATCAAATCATTTTAATTTCTGTAAATGCTCCTGGGTTTTACTTTCTGAAATAGGGCTAAGGATTCCTTCCATATGTCTCATATTAGTGAGGACAGATAAAGTATATACCTGACCTCACTCTCTTCTCTCTCTTATCTCAAGACAGTGCAAGCCAAAGTGCAAGGCTGCTTGGAGGTGTCACCCACACAGCTCAGCCTCCTGTGGCAGAAAGTCTGGAGAAGTCTGGAGATGGAGGTCAGGGTTTGAGCAGCAGGGGGCAAGCTCTTTGGCCTCTGTTCTTGCCTAGAAAAGGCTTGAAGCTGAATGTGGATAACATGGTCTTCATGCCTGCTCTTCCATCTGCCCAGCTCACTTTCTTGTCTCCTCCGGGTCTCATCTCCTCCAGGTCCTCACTCACGTCACATCTTTGGTGAGAATTTCCTTCATTATTATGTGTAGAAAAGAAAGGTGCCTTTCCCCTGCCCTGGACTCACCTGTGAGTTTGATGGTAGCACCGTCACTATTAGACGAGTTGTGCACTTCATTTGCTTACATAATCAGCCTTCCCTCACTCAACCATCAGTACCACAACAGCAGGAAAGATGCTGTTTTTTTTTTTTGGGGGGGGGGGGTTGTTGTTGTTTTTTGGGTGGTACTGGGGATGGAATCCAGGGGCATTCTACCTCTGAACTACATCCCCAACCCTATTTTTTATTCTTTATTTTGAAATAGGGTCTCACTAAGTTGCGGAGGGCCTCACTAAATAGCTGAGGCTGTCAGTGAACTGCGATCCTCTGGTCTCAGTCTCCCAAATGCTGGGATTACAAGCATGGGCAAACACGCCCGCCTTTCTGTCTCTTTTGAATCTCTGCCATTTCTATAATATTTGTATAAGTAATAGCTGGCATCAATAGGCACTCAATATATACCTATTGAATGAAAGAAAGAAAGTGAATAATCTGCTTGGAAATTTTTCTATAGTAACTGTGTTTTCAAGATAGAAATCAGGCTGGGAACGGTGGTGTATGCCTGTAATCCCAGTACGTGGGAGTCTGAGAGAGGAGGATTACAGGTTTGAGGACAGCAAGCACGTACATGGTAACTTAGTGAGACCTGTTTCAAGATAAAAAATAAAAGAGCTGAAGACACAGCTCAGAGAGAACACTACACACACACACACACACACACACACACACACACACACACACGTAATCAGCCTATTAATAACAAAATGCTAGTGATTTTTTCATACAGTTCCTATTCATGGTTTTTACTACCTGTGTTTTATTCCCTATATCTGTTTTTCCCAAATGCCACTTTCTTTTATTATCATTATCATTATTACTAAACTCCATACCTGTTTCTGTTAAGTTGTTCCTGTTTTGTCAGAAATGAGTGCTCTATGGGAAATGAAATTGACCAAGTTGTAATATGTGCAAATGCAAATATATAACAATAAATCTCGCTATTATATGTCATCATAAAGCACCATTATTTCTTTAAAAATAAATGAGTGTAGGCTCTGATGAATTATCATGCTTGTGTCTGTACCCCTGGTGCAAAAAACTGTCCCCCCATATGATTCTTGTCAGCAAAACCGAATTCCAAGTTCACAAAAGAAAGTGTGTGTGGTTTGTGCAGTTCCCATGGGCTGCAGCACTGGACAGGAGCGTCAACACAGGGGTCACAGTACCAGCCTTTACTCTGGGCTCCACCATTAGGAGCATCGAGGCAGGTTACTTCAGGTCTCTAAGCTATTTTGTGAGGTTACTGTGACGATTAATAAAATGATGTGAGCTAGGTGTGGTGGTGCACACCCGTAATCTCAGTACTTGGGAGGCTGAGACAGGAGGATCACAGGATCCAGGTCAGAACACAGTAACCTAGAGAGTCCCTGTTTCAAAATAAAACAGGGCTCTGGGTGTCATTCAAATATAGAATGCCCCCGGGCCTAATCCCTAGTACCACATAAAAAGTAAAATAAATTATATGATAATGCAGTTATTCATTAATTAATGTTCAGTAACATGTATCTATTATTAGCATAGTTCTCAGTTAAATTTGTTAATTTGTTAAATGAATGATGGTTATCATAAGTTACATAAGAATGAAGCTGGTACAAATGGAATCTTTCTGTATTTAGTGATGCATGATGGTTCTTAATGCAAACAATAAAGGAAATCAGTGTTAACATAAAAGAACAGGCTCTTGAGTCGGGTTGCTGGGGATCAAATCCACCCCTTCTCCAGGTGCTTAGCCTTCTACACCAGAGTTGCTTCATTTATCTACCTCAAGAGAACAGAGCCTAGGCATGGTCAGTGACTGATATTACTGATTATTTAAAAGTTCTGTTTTAATTTGACAGGCTGCCAAACATTCACAAAGTTTAGGAATTTAGCTTGTGTGCTGATTTAAAAAAAAAAAAACAAAAGCAATAACTGAACTTTTCAAAGCTTCTCATTGCCCGAGTTTTGTTTTCTTTTCAAAATAAAACTGCACTACAGACATTTAGGGGGGAAATTATTTCAAAAAGCAATGCTCTAAAGAGGTAAGATATAACTTCAAAAATCCTTTTCATATGTTTGTTAAAAGTAATCCTCAAAGCAAGCGTTACTAAAACTTTCTACTTCTGTCATCCAACAGTGTTATTTCATCATCATTAATAATTAATCATAGGTCTCTGATTCACTTCTGTACACTCTAAAAATAGGATCCCACGAATAGGCTTAGATCCTTAGCAACAGAATATCGAATATTCTACCAGCCTAACCTGAGTACCTCTCCACATTTTGAAAACAGATCTGTCTCAAGATTTCTAAATTGGAAGCTATTTAATGGCAAAGTCAGACATGGTTTCCCTGTTCTCAGTTATGTAAACCGATCTCACTAAAAGCCCCAATTGTCTTCTCTCTTATTCTGGAGTGAAAGAGAGCAAAAAATCTGGTGCAACCATCCTGAGACCTTGGAGATAAAGACCCAAACATGAGGCCCCCAACCAGCCCCAAAGCAGTAGGTCACGTAATGGGTGGTATTTGGTTTGTTTTTGTTGTCCACCATGTAATAGGTATGTGAACCCAGTCCTATGAGCAAGAAACTGTCATTAATATGGATACAATCTAATCCCCTTTTATTTTTATTTGATATATTGGATAAAGAGTACAAGAGGTATATATTTTATAAATATGAGTTAATTCAATCTTCATAACAACCCTAATGGGAAACCAATGTAAAGCTATTCAAGAATTTCATATCAAATGAGTGGAGGAGCCAGAATTCAAACCCAAGCAACCCGGGTCCCAAATCCCATTCTAACCCTCAGCAACCCATCCGTCCAGTAAACTACAGATCTGGTTGACACATCTGTTAATAGCTCTCAGCTCAACAGTAGGATAAATGTGAAGATGGACAAATGTGGCAAGGGAGTGTTTAATGTACATGGTACGTGTCCCTTAGCCTAGGATTCAAAACATTCGATTCACCAAGTGGCAATTTATGGGTACATTTTACTAACATGAGATTAATCAGGGAATAGAAGAGAGGTAACCATAAACATGCATATCACTGCACAACACAAAACGGCACCGGCAACAAATGAAGGTTCCAAAGGCTTTGCAATAGGAGTCCCTGGCTCACCCAAGAGTAATAAAGAGCATTTTCTTTCTTTTTCCCACAGGAAAATATTCACTTCCTCCCTTTCTCAAATAGAGGGATAGATGGATGAAAGATAGCCTGGATGTGCTGGTACATGTCTGTAATCCAATACTTGGAAGGCTGAGACAGGAGGATCACAGGTTAGAGACCAGCCTCAGCAAGATTCTAAGCAATGTAACAAAATTTTGTTCTGAAACCAAACAATTTTTAAAAGGCTGAGGGTATAGCTTGGAGGTAGAATGCTTCTGTTTTCAGTACCCAATACCACACATTGATAGATGATAGGTAGATGATAGATAGATAGATAGATAGATAGATAACCACACTTTTCTTTCCAATGAAAACTCCTATTCTATTCTTTTTCTCTCCCCCCAAAGGATAATTTCAAGCCAGGAACTATAAATGTCTTCCTAGACAATATCAGTAAATCCAATAGCCATGAAGTCCATGCGGCTACCTTATTTAAACATAAATAAACTAAGACAAACCAGATTAAAATGTAGAGCCTTTGTACACTTGCCATGTGAGGCCAGCAGCTTCCTTGGACTCTCAAGATATAGTACATGCTCATCACCATGGAACGCTCAGCTCTCAAGAAGGATGGCTGCCGCTGCCAGTCTTTCCTAGAAGAGGAACTGATTCATCTTGTCTGTGTTATTCTATTTCTGTGTCACCACCGCGATGCACAATTAAGTTTAAGAAAGCCTTCTACCATAAACATCAAAGTTATTTGGCAATGTTTCCTTTATCAGACACTTTCTTCAGTATGTAAACTTTGCTAGATCAAAATCATTGGCAAGAATCTAAGGGGTTTTTTTTAAGTGTATTTCTTTTTTTTTTTTTTACATGACATTCTTCCAAGTAGCTAGAAGTAGAGAGTTTAATATATGCAATTTTTTAACCAAGAAAAGCATAATTGCAAAGCTTATTCCTTTCTTTATCTAAATACTTCATCTAACCTCATGCAGTATTAGGAGAAAATCAGTTTTCTCTACTCTGATGAGGGTTCACCCCACTCTATCACTCAGTATGTCCAAATGAATAACAGAGTTTACATATTTAATTTCCATACTAATCATCACTGGTAGGACAAGCCACTGAGTTCACAACTAAAACAACGTAGACAAAAGGCATTTTATTCCAAATAATAGAATATTTCCTTCGTGTATCTACTACTGAATTTATCCATGAGATGCTTACCATGCATCACATGCCTGATACTGTATTGGGCTGCCTTCCATATCTCTACAATATAACTGAGCTCATACTACTTAAACAAAAGAGTGATATCTGCTATCCTTAGAGTTCCCATAGAGTGATGGTGACAGCCATTGAGTGGCACTGATGTCGAATTTCTGTTCACATTTTCCGAAAAACACACAGATTCCCCCAAAAGAAAGCAAGTAAAACCATCCATAATCTCAGCCTACAGCACAATTGGGAGGAAAAGAGTGATAGACTTTCATTTAAAACCTGCAAAAAGAATTACCATATGATCCAGCAACCCCATTGCTGAATATAAATGCAAAGGAAAAAAGTTAGTGTGTTTAAGAGACATCTATATTCCTGTGTTTATTTTAGCACTGTTACAGTAGCCAAGATATTAAATTAACATAAATATTCAGGTGTGGTGGCTCACACTTGTAATCCCCACGCTTGGGAGGCTGAGACAGGAGGATCCCACAGATTTGAAGCCAGCCTCAGCTACTAAATGAGGCTTTCAGCAACTTAGTGAGACTTTGTTTTCAAATAAAGTATAAAATAGGTCTGTGAGGTAGAAAAAGCTGCTGGGTTCCACCCCCTGTACCACACAAAAAAATTAACATAAATACCTATCACTGGATAAATAGATTTAAAATATGGTGTATATATATATATATATATACACATATATATATTCACATACATACATACATATATACATACATACATACATACATACATAATGGAATATTACTCAGCCATAAAAAGAATAAAATTCTGTCATTTGCAACAATATGGATGAACCTGGAGGCCAGTCTTCTAAGTCAGGTACAGAAAGATAAATACCACATTTTCTCACTCCTTTATGAATAGAGCTAAAAGTTGATTTTATAAAAGCAGTTAAATAGTGGTTATCAGAGACTGAGAAATGTAGGGGAGGGAAGGGGATAGGGAGAGGTTAGTTACCAGGCATAAAATTACAATCAGATAGGAAGAATAAACTCTATCTATACATAGCAGGATGACTATAGGTAACACTATTTGACTATATGTGGCAAAAGAGCTAGAAGAGAGGATCTTAACGCTTTTATCACAAAGAAATGATAAATGAGGTGATGGATACGCTAGTTACCCCAATTTGACTATTACACATTGCTTATAGGTATTGAACGATCACGATCACACTACTCCATATATGAATAGAATCACTATCTATCAATTTAAAAATTTAAACAATAAAAATGGAAATGAAGAGGGGGAAATTCAGACACAGAGAAGTTCCACTGGAAGCACAGAAATATCGAGGAGAACAGTGATGGCCCCTGGAGAGGTGGAGGGGAGGGAGCAGCTCAGTGGCAGGCAGCACCATTATGTGCACTCCTGACCCCAGGGCGGGAGGGGATTTAGCTTGAAAAGCCTGGAGATCAGCTTCCCAGGAGCACTGGTCACCTGCATGGGTCTAGTTTCCCTGCCACCGGGGACCCCTGAGCCAAGGTTTGAGGTACTACAATCATAGGGCCTGACACTGCCTGGTCCCATGGAGAAAGGAGGAAGAAATTTCCATTTCAGCTTCCTGCCAGCAGGCTTAACTGCCTGGGGCCAAAAGGACCACTCTATTCACAACCAGAGCTCAGAGCAGCTGGCTCACCCCTACCCTCAACAGAGTGGCCAAGTGTCCTGCACCCCCACTCCCACCCCCACCTTTGTTCTGGGGCAGATTGGAAGGTGGGAGGAAAGAGGCCTATGGGACCCAAAGAGAAGGGGAAGGTGGAGGGTGGAAAGAAATTCTTGCAGAAAAAGGAAATTTGAGTGGTTTCACTAAAACACCTTCATACACATAACACAGACAAATTAACACACACAATGCACTGGTGCATCTTAGTTTGACATCATAATGCATTTCAGAGTGATAGGAACACACGTATACTCCCCAGTCCCCAGCTCTCTCCCACACCCTCCCCGTCCCCATACATGATATTGAGATTGGCATTGATAATTTCATGAATGTATGCGATGTCAGTGGGTCAGGGGAAGTGTTTCCTTCACTAATTCTCCCTCCTCCTCCACCATGACAATCCTCTTCTAGACCATTCCTCCATGGGGTTTCTCCTTCTTCATGTGAAGTCCCACTTGTATCCTGATTACTCCCTAGCTTCCACATAAGAGAGAAAACGAATGACCCTTCCGTTTCTGTGATTGGCTGATCTCACTTAACCTAATGTTCTCCAGGTCCATCCATTTCCCTGCAAATGACATATTTTTGTTCTTCTTTATTGCTGAGTGGAATTCCATTGTGTGTACATCTCATAATTCTGCAATTTATTCATCTGTTGGACAAAAACACAATATCCTTAAAAGGGAGTAGCGAGCCAAGCATAGTAGCAAATGCCTGTAATCCCAGTACTTGAGAGCCTGAAAGAGGAGGATCACAGGTTTGTGGCCAGCCTCAGCAACACAGCGAGTCTCTCAGCAACTTAGTGAGACCCTGTTTCCAAGTAAGAAATAAAAGAAATCAAATAAGAAATAAAATAGGACAGGGGTGTAACTCGGAGGAAGAATGTCCCTGGGTTCAATCTCCAATACCACAAAAGTGGAGAGTAGTGAAAATTAAGTTTGAAAGTTCATTCAAAATGACGAAGGACAGCGAATGAGTTGGTTTTGGCATTGAATTAGATTTGGTAAATTCCTGCCGTTTTCCAGAAAATGACAATTTTTATTAAAATAGTGCTATAGAAAGTCAACTCTAAGTATATGCAATCACTTAGAAGGCTATTGTAAAAGATGGGTGTGGTGGCACACACTTGTAATCCCAGTACTTGGGAGGCTGAGACAGGAGGATTGCGCAGGTTTGAAGCTAGCCTCACCTACTTCGTGAGGCTCTCAGCAACCTAGTGAGACCTTGTTTCCAAGTAATAAATTAAATAGGTCTGGGAGTATACCCCAGAGGCAGAAAGCCCCTGCGTTCCATCCCAGTACCACCAAAAAAAAAAAGGAAGAAGAAGAAGGCAAGTATTGTATTCTACAAACCTCTGCTACCCATAGAACAACACTGGCTCCACCTGGGAACTAGTTTAAAACTAGTTAAAATCTCAGACCGGGAGCCGGGCATGGTGGCGCACGCTTGCAATCCCTGCGCTTGGGAGGCAGAGACAGGAGGATCGCGCAGGTTCAAAGCCAGCCGCGCGCACTGGCTTAGGAGACCGTGTTTCCAAATATAAAATGTAAAAATAGGTCTGGAAGTGTAGCCCGGAGGTAGAAGGGCTTCCAGGAACCCCAGTACCACCAAAAAATAAAATAAAATCTCAGACCCCTCCAGACCTACAGAATCAGAATCTTCATCTGAAAAAAAAAAAAATGTTCAGGGCATTTGTGTGCACATCGAAGTATGAGAAGTGCCCTGGGCATCACAAGATAGCATCTGAATTTTCAAAGAAAAGGTTAATCTAAGAGAAATTATGCCTTTCAAAGTGATAAAGTTCAGAAGACGATGGGTTTCAAGACTGGGTTACTGTGGGATGTGCAAACTGGCCAAGAAGCAGATTCATAATGAGTTTGACTGTAGTTAATAGCCTACAGCTGCATTGCTGCTTATTTTCAAAATAATTTAAATTGGTAAATCACAGTAATATTTCAATTTGGAAAAAATATCAATAGAAATCCTGCTATTATTTCCTGAACGCTCCAAGATTCCGCACGGCTTGTGCTTTTAGCAAAGCTATCCATCTAATTTTCCATTTTCTCTCTTACAGTGTGGGAGATTTAAAGTCTTCCCCTAAAGTTCCCTTTGTCACTAACCTGGGCATTGCTCCAAGTCCAAAGATAGTAGGGGAAATTATAGGCTCTTCCTACAGACTTTCCTTTTTTAAGCGACTGGATCTGGTTTTCATATTAACAAATCTCAACCTTTTCTTATTAGTAGGGTATTTTTGTTTTTGTTTTTGTTTTAACACAAGCAGCTCCTCATCATTATTAAAACAGAAAACCTTCAGAAAAAAAAACTAAGCCAATTAGAATGAAATCAAGAATGTTCGTTTATATAAGTCATATAATTTGTACTGAATATACTTGGAGTTGAAAAAATATCATGAAGAAATTTTAGAAAGATAAAGGCATCTTAAATACTCAAGTCCTAAAAAAGTTAGGAATGATTAAAATAGAGTGTTGTCAGCTTGGTTAGTAATATGGGAACATAATGTGAATGATATAGAAATAATAAGATAGAAACTATATTCATGTTGAAAGAATAGTCCTGTGTAACACATATGTTCCAGAGTGACTCACAGAATTCTTTACTTTATGGTATCCTTAAAACTTAGACAATTTAGGTAACTGTAGTAATGTCCTACTTCACTCCACTGAAATAAAACAATTGATCCACAGACATGTTGAACATTTTTTAAATTTAATTTAATTTATTTATTTATTTATTTATTTATTTATTTATTTATTTTGCAGGTCTGGGGATGGAACCCAGAGGCATTCGACCTCCAAGCTATACTCCCTGCCCTAATTTTAGTCTTTATTTTGAAACCGGGTCTCACTGAGTTGCAGAGGCCTCACTAAGTAGCTGAGGCTGTCCCTGAACCGACATCCTCTGGTTTCAGCATCCCAAATGCTGGGATTACAAGCATGCGCCACCACGCCCAGCTCTTATTTTTTATTGGTGCATTGTAGTCATACATCTTAATGGGAAGCAAGATTTTAGAGATATACATGCACACATCACCCAATTAGCCCTTACCCAGTTCCCACCCCATTCACCCCTCCCTCCTTCTCATGTTTGGCTTAGTGATTGAAATTTATGTTTTTTAAAGTACTTGATGAGCATTAAAGAATTTCCCTCTTCCCCCTTCCCATCCCCTCAGTTAGGTTGCCTTATTTGCTCATCTACAGAAACTCCTTCTTCATCTAGAGTTCTTCCTATGACCCATTTTCTCCCTAGCTTCAACATACTAGGGAGATTATCAAGTTCAAGGAAGGAAAACTACAGGCCTATATCTTTGAAGAACTTGGATGCAAAATTGCTAAACAAAATACTAGCGACATGCATTCTAAATCTCAAGAAAATCATACACCATCACCAGGTAGGAGTCATCCCAGGGATGCAAGGCTGGTTCAACATATGAAAATTAATCCATGTAATTCATCACATAAACAGAATCAAAGACAAAAATCATGTGATCATTTTAATAAATGCTGAAAATGTCTATGACAAAATCCAACATCCATTTATGCTAAAAGCACTGCAGAGAATTAGAATAGAAGGAACATACCTCAACATCATAAAGGCAATCTACAATAGGCCCACAGCCAACATCATATTAAATGGGGAAAACCTTTGATAATTTCCCCTAAAAATAGGAACAAGACAAGGATGTCCATTATCACCACTTCTTTTCAATACAGTACTTGAGACTCTAGCCAGAGCAATAAGGCAAGAAAAGGAAATCAAAGGAGCACAAATAGGAAAAGAAGAACTGAAACTTTCACTATTTGTAGATGATATGGTATGATACTTAGAAGACCTAACAAACTCAACCAAAAGGTTGAGAAACAAATCCACACACTTACAGCCAATTAATTTTTGACCAAGTAGCCAAAAACATACACTGAAAATAAGATAGCCTGTTTAACAAATGGTGTTGGCAAAACTGGTTAACCATATGCAAAAAATGGAAATAAAGCCCACTTTCTTACCCTACACTAGAATCAATTCAAGATGATCAGAGACTTGAAAATTAGACCAGAGACCTTGAGGCTCCTTGAAAATGGCATAGGTCCAACACTGTGACACACAGACACAGGTAAAATCTTCCTCAACAAGACCTCAAAGGCACAAGAAACTAAAAGGCGAATCAGTACCTGGGATTGCATTAACCTGAAGAGCTTCTGTAGAGCAAAGGAAACTATCAAGATCCTCAACTGAGAGCCAACAGAATGGGGGGAAGATTTTTTCCAACTACTCTTCCTATAAAGGACTAATATCTAGAATATACAGAGAAATCAAGAAACTCAGCACTAAGAAAACAAATAACCCAATCAAAAAATGGGCAAGTGAACTAAATAGATACTTCATGAAGGAAGAATACAAATAGCCAATAATGCATAACATTATTTTATATATAGAACAAAAAATATATATTCACTCCACAAATGTTTACTGTAATGCCTCTACATCTCAATAGTACATCTCAACACTACATCTCCTCTACTCCCCTCAATGCTGAGAATGCTACAAAACAGATTTGATTCTTGTTTTCAAGAAATTCATGACCTTTGAGCAAGACAGATGTTAATCATTTAAACAGGTGAATATACTAGTGTTAATTGCCAACAGGTTGCTATGAGTCAGAATAATGGCATGAAGGGTGTTTATTCAGAAGACGAGGTGGTCAAAAATGACCTTTCTAGTAGAAATGATATTCCATCTGATCTGGCTGAGAAAGCGACCTTGTGAAAATAGGAACGAGTTTTCCATTCAGAGCAAGAATTTTGTTTTTACTTGTAGGACTGGCTTATTTTATCAGAATGAATCATGGAGCCTAATTAGTACTCCATTAGTATTCAATAAATATTTACTTGTTGAATCTAACCATTGTATTCTGCATATTATTTATCTCTCTTAGCAAAGGACTTTGTGATTGATTTTGGTAAAACTGAACATATTAAGAAACAACAAAATATTTTGAAAGTAACCTTCAAATATCTACTTGGCACTAATACACTGACTATTGAGTCATGCATATATGAAAATATATAATTAAACATACATACCATCAACCATCTATATCACTGAATCTTTGTGGTTCTCATCTTTTCCCCCCAAAATATTTACTATTCAAACCTCCCCCCATATTATCTGTAATAACATGAAATGATTTTCATTTTTTTTTGTGGTACTGGGGTTCCTGGAAGCCCTTCTACCTCTGGGCTACACTCCCAGACCTATTTTTACATTTTCGTTTTGGAAACAGGGTCTCCTAAGCCAGCGCGCGCGGCTGGCTTCGAACCTGCGCGATCCTCCTGTCTCTGCCTCCCAAGCACGGGGATTACAAGCGTGCGCCACCACGCCCGGCGAAATGATTTTCATTTTGAAGAAGGAGATGTAAGGAGGGCCACAGAGTTCTGAATTAGAATGAGCGTGGCTCCTGCATGGTTTTGGGAAAAAAATCCCCAGAGTATTCTCTTATGCTTTCTTCTAGAGAGCATATGATACTCTTCCCTACTTAAAATCATTTCAGTGTTCTATGGTCATTATCATCCAGGTCAGTTTAAAAAGCTGAGCATTTCTGGAGTACCTAGTACATCTTTAATACTGTGTTAGACTCTATGGGAAGCAGATTTATTCCTTAACTTCTAACAAGCCATATTCTCCACCTAGGTTCTTTTGAACCTGGCCTTCTAGTTATACAATTCAAATCTTTCCCATCTCAGACTGTCAACTGGGCCCTGTTATCCATTCACTTCTCTTAAATACGTCTTTTTCCTTGGAATTTATAACAAGTCCTGGACACTTAACTTTCCTGGTTACATCTTTTCTCTCACACCCTATAAATGTCATTATTGGTCCCTGAGTGTGTACAGTCTCAGTCCTGCTTGAAGTGGCTTCCATCACATACACTAGGAGGTCCTAGTTCTAGGTGTTGGCTGAAACTTCCCTCTATGCTCTTCTTCTGACCTCCTACTGCCTCCTGACAGCTCCACTTGGGCCTCTTCCTGGCAGCTCACAGCAGCAGGGAAAAAGCCAGACTCTAAATTTAATTTCTCCTCTATTTTTATAATCTAAGTGCTTCCTAAAATTGTTCAAAAATCTAGAAGCAATCCTAATCTCTTTTTCCTTTCTCATTCCATATCCAATTTTTATTAGGTGTGCGTGTGTGTGTGTGTGTGTGTGTATGTGTGTGTGTGTGTGTGGTTCTGGGGATCGAACCCAAGGGCATTCTACCTCTGAGCTATACCCCTGCCCCCTTTTTTATTTTTTACTTAAAAACAGAGTCTCATCAAATTGCTGAGAACCTATGCTGCTGAGGCTGGCTTCAAATATGTGAGCCTCCTGTCTCAGCCTCCCAAGAACTGGAATTACAGGAGCGCCCACCACACCTGGCTCAGTACTAATTTTTGTAACTAGCCTCTGCCACCCTTTTGTTCTATCGAGGCACAAGCTATCCAATGTATCTTCCATAATTTCTTCATAGGGATTGTATAGAATATCATAATATAGCACCAAATTAAATATAGTGATTGATGATGTTAAGAGGTTATACAAGTCAGGATGAAGAGCAATATATCTACTTTCTTCACCATGAACTGCTAAAGGCATAGGCTTCTAAGGAACAACATATAACCTAATTATCTCCATTGTTAACTCTACAGGAATTTTATTTATTTATTTATTTATTTATTTATTTATTTATTTATTTATTTTGTGGTACTGGGGTTCCTGGAAGCCTTTCTACCTCCGGGCTACACTCCCAGACCTATTTTTACATTTTTATTTGGAAACAGGGTCTCCTAAACCAGCACGCGCAGCTGGCTTCAAACCTGCGCGATCCTCCTGTCTCCGCCTCCCAAGTGCGGGGATTACAAGCTTATGCCACCACACCCAGTGGCTCTACAGGAATTTTAAAGAAGAAATTCCACCATTGGAACTGCTACTTGTAAGAACTGAATTTATTCTTAATTTATGAAAAAAAAATTCCAGTAATTTACATGAAAACTTGTAGATACATTTCAGGGCCTAACTTTCATTAATACCCTAATTTAGGCCCTGATAAGATGAGACATAAAACAGGAAAATGGGAATAGTAATATGGAAATGCAGTATCTCTGTGGACGGGAAGAGAAGCCCTTCAGGTAACTCCCACCTCCCTTTACCGGTGTTGTAACTTTCTACTTCACTGGAGTCAGGAACATCTTTTCAGCAGCCTGTCCTGAATATCGTTGGAAATGAAAGGGAAATGTAAACTAGAGTTTCCACCCGCAGGGAGCTTGTCAAATAGTGGAAGAGATGAACCTAACAAAGGAAAAACACGAGAAGCCACACTAGATGAAAAGCTACAAACACAAATGGCGACAGAAGGTAGTCTGGTGCGGAAGGACAGACAGATGAAGTAGCCGTATGTGGGGTCCGCAGCAGGTACCGGCAAAAGAAGATGGAATTTTATTGCTTTAAGATTACCGAAAGGAACTGTGAAATGTTCAGAGCTCACGGTGCAGTGTGCTTAAATAGAGACATTTATAAGTGCTCCCACCCTGAAGGGTAAAAATATAGACCAGAAAAGAGCTCACTGACCGTGTACTTTAAAATTTAAGCAGGTCTCACTAGTCTGTAATTACAAATTTAGCTTTTCAATGTTCTGATAACTTCTGAACCACTAATGCAGACAGCATGGCCAAATTAATTGGTTCTCTGCCCCCAGATTGGCAAGGCAGTTAAATTGAATAATTCCTTCGTCCTTGAAGATCAGATGATGGTGGGCTTCACTGCGGATGTCTGAACATTTTCCACACCACAAAGCCTCCATGCACAGCTCAGCATTTTGCAGAAGCCCTGCATTCTCTCTAAAAGAAGCTAGATGCTGCCATCTAGTGGCCCGTGAGCAAAACTAATGCTGTTCAAAAGCTGCCAAGGCTAAATCAAAGCACAGGGTTTCCAGTTTAAATGGGTTTATAAATAAGAGGACCAGAACACTTTGGGGTGATGCAAGTACGTCTTTCAATAAAGAAAAGTCTGAATTTAACCAGATTCAAGTTTTTCAAAATGGAGCCTAATACTCTAATTAAAGCTGTGCCTCTGCATCTATGTAGATTTTCTTTTTCTTCTAAGAAGTTGAAATTTTGATTTAGAATCTAATAATCCTATCCGGGCGTGGTGGTGCACGCTTGTAATCCCAGCGCTTGGGAGGCTGAGGCAGGAGGATTGCACAGGTTCGAAGCCAGCCTCAGCTACTTAGTGAGGCTCTTAGCAACTTAGTGAGACCCTGTTTCCAAATAAAATATAAAATAGGTCTGGGAGTATAGCCCAGAGGTACCACCAAAAAAAAAAAAAATCTAATAATCTTGAAGCCTGGCCCAATTTTTACCTTCTGCAGAAAGTAAATTCATTTAGAGCAATTGTTCAATAGAAAATCGATCAGATCCTATCACTTTTCTGCCTTGTCCAGAGGTCGTAGTTTCTTGCTCTGAATTCCAGTGACACTTGAATTCTACTGTCAGTAATATGTTTAATTGCTTTGTGCATGATAGGATGGGAATGGCACAGGAAGCGTGTTTAATAGGTATGTGAGTGAATATTTAAAAAATGGGAATTAAATGATGAACCAATGGATGGATATGTGGTAGATTCTTCCTATATCCTTTATTTAAGCAGGGGGGGGGTGCTATTTTTTGTGCAAATGCAAATGCCTGCAAGATTCCTTGAATAGGATACAAAGCCATGGTTTGTAGCTTAAAAGCAAAAAATCAGGAGGGCAAAAGCAACTCCAAATCAAGCCTGGGTGCACAGCTGCCCTCAGCTGACAGTAGGGGTAAATATTCTGGCTCTCCATCCTCCTGCGTAGGCCCTACAAGGCTCCTGCAGATACACAAACACAAACCAGAGGAGGAAAACACCTGAGAAGTTTGAGGCAAGTTTCACGCAAACAAAACAATGTTCTTCGGTGAGCCACAGAGCTAAAGGTGTGAGCCAAATTCTTCCTGGAACATTGGCCCAGGTGTAACAATTGCCTAGGAGACACCACAGAGCCAAATCAATCCTTGAGCTCCTGGTTCTGGTTCAGGTACGACTTCTGGGTCAGGGGCTCTTCTGTACATGCTGGCTGGGAACAATGGTGATGTTAGTGGTTGAGATGTAATAACATGTAACAGTATTAGATGCCTGTGGGTTTCAGACTCTAAATGACTCCTGCTTAGCATGCCTATAACCCCAGTACCTGGGAGGCTGCGACAGGAGTTTCAAGACTAGCCTCAGTAATGTTGCAACAAGATCCTGTTTCAAAATAAATAAATAAAAATTAAAAAGGCTGAGAGTTTAGCTCAGAGGTAGAATAACCCTGGGTTCAGTTCCTATTGCAGAGAAAGAGAAGGAGGAGGAAGAGAAGGAGGTGGAGATGGAGGTGGAGGTGAAAGTCAAGGTGGAAGAGGAAAAGAGGAAGAAGAGGAAGAGGAGGAGGAGGAAGAGGAGAAAGAGGAGGAGGAGGAGAAGGAGGAGGAGGAGGAGAAGGAGGAGGAGGAGGAGGAGGAGGAGGAGGAGGAGGAGGAGGAGGAGGAGTCCTGCTTGCCTTTAAGGAACAAGCTGGCAGCCAGACATGGTGGTGCATGCTTGTAATCACAACATTTGGGAGGCTGAAACCAGAGGATCGCGGTTTGCGGACAGCCTCAGCTATTTAGTGAGGCCCTCTGCAACTCAGTGAGACCCGGTTTCAAAATAAAGAATAAAAAATAGGGCAGGGGCTGTAGCTCAGAGGTTGAATACCCCTGGGTTCCATCCTCAAACCCGCAAAAATAAATAAATAAATAAATAAATAAATAAATAAATACATAAAGGAACAAGCTGGGAATGTGAAAGTTTTAGCAACAGATACTAATTCTTGGCTTCAGACTTCTCCAAATAAGTACCCATTTGTTTTACTCTACTCTTAGCTGCCAGAAGCTTCTTCCTCATCAGCCCCATTTCTATAAGCTGGATACCTAGACCTGTTTTCTGAAAATCCCGTTGAAGGATAAATTGACTGCATCATCATATGACAGACTGCAGGACAGTATTTGTATATCTGCCTCTGGCTTTCAGCACCGCAGCATAAATAGACTCCCCGTTGTGCTCTGCTCAGTCCTGTGACAACTGGAAAACAAGACTTGCCTTGCAGCCAGGCTTCCCCTTCCCTAGAGGAAGAGGCGGGACCTGAGAGATGAAATTGCACAAAGGTGGTCTGGGGCTGGGGCTGGGGCTGGGCTCAGTGGCAGAATGCTTGCTATCTATCATGCTTGAGGCCCTGGGCTTCATACTCACTAGTGAAAAAAATAACAAAAGAAAAGTAAAAATAAATAAACATCTCCAGAGGATGTTTGAGATCAATCCCATTTTCTTACCCCTTTCTAATCTTGTCTTCCCTTGACCACAATAATCATACCTTTCTCTTACAGAGCTCTAGCAGCCTTCTTGCTGAATGCCATAATCTTTTCTCAGATTTTATCCTTTTTTAAATTTTTTATTGATGCATTGTAGTCATATATCTCAAAGGAGTACAAGATGGTGGAGGCATACCCATTTCTGTGTGTGTGTGTGTGTGTGTGTGTGTGTGTGCGCGCGCGCGCGTGTGTGGGATCTCACATCATGATGAGGATCACGTTGACAGTGGCATATACTCACACAGTGCTCAGTGCCCTCCCCCCCTTCCCCTTTTCCTTCCTCCCAATACTGAGTGTCCAGTGTTATATTCACATGTTTACACATATTTGAATATAGTTTTTCCATTAATAAACCTCAGCCTTCTTCTTCCCCTACCTTTCCTTTCTGGGTTTGCTGAGGTTTCCCCTCCATTATCTGGATTCCCTCTGGTATTCCTAATAGTCCCTAGCTTGGGCTTATTAGAGAAATAATAAGTAATAATTAGAGAAATAATAACTTCTCTTTCTGTACATGGCTGATCGCACTTAACATAATGTTCTCCAGGTCTTTCCATCTTCTTGTGAATGACATGATTTTGTTCTTTATAGATGAATAGAATTCCTTTGTGTGTATTTACCATAATTTTGCAATCCATTCATCTGTTGATAGAGACCTCGGTTCGTTCCATGTTTTGGCTAGGCATACCTATCCCTAAAACAGCCTCTGACTTCCTCGCAAGACTAATCTGTGGTTAGTAGACATCTAAGCATCTAAGAAAACATTTCAGTATGTTTTAAATGGTTACAGTTACTAATGAAAATTTTAACACATGTTCATAAAACTCCAGTTTTAAGCCATGTATGACAATAGGACACATCATGGTAGAACCACTGTGACAGGCTCCTCCTATCTTTCTCCTGGCTTCTGTATCTCCTTTAATAACACTTCTTCCTCTTGTAAGATTCCGCCCTCAGCCCCTTACCTCTCTGCCCACTTTCTCTTGGCCCACTGATCCTGCTGTCTAGCTCCAGTTAGCTTTGTGTGTAGTGGGGGGAAGAGTCCTAGGTATTGAATGCAGGGGCATCCTACCACTGAGCTATACCCCCAGCCCTTTTTATTTTTTATTTCGAAACAGGATCCCACTAAGTTGCTAAGGATTGTTCTACATTGCGGAGGCTGGCTTCGAACCTGTGACCCTCAGTTTCCCAAGTACTAGGACTACAGGTATGCACTACCATGCCAGGCTCAGTTAGCATTTTTATACCAGTGACTACCTAATTCATTTCTCAAACCATAACTCTTAACTAAGTCTGAATTCCATTACCTCCAATTGCCTAGAGAACATCTAATTGCAAATTGTACAGATCATCCTCCCTCTGGGTAGCAAATTGCCTAACCTGTTTATCCTGTCTTAAAGTTTGTCAGAAAACATGAATTATATTACATTGATTTTGCCTGATTGATCATTTTGAACTAGGAAATTAAATATTCTTTGCCTCAGTATAATTTTCTTTTTTTCTTTCTTAGTTATTACTTTTTTTTTTTTTTTTTTTTTTTTGGTACTAGAGGGTGAACCCAGGGGCAGTAATCTCTGAGCTATACCCTCAGCCTTGTTTATTTATTGCAGTCCTGGGGATTGAACCCAGGAACAATTCTACCTCTGAGCTACACCCCAGCCTTATTTTTTAACTCTTTGTCTTGGAACGGGGTCTCACTAAATTGTGGAGGGCCTCACGAAGTAGCTGAGGCTGGCCATGAACCTGCGATCTTCCTGTCTCAGCCTTCCAAGTACTGTGATTACAAACTGTTTGCCACCATGCCTGGCTTTATTTTTATTTTTGAAACAGGGTCTCACTAGGTTGATGAGAGTCTCACAACTTGCTGAGGCTGTCTTCAAACCTGCAATCCTCCTGTCTCGACCTCCCAATAATGGCTGGCAGTAATTACTCTTTCTTTCAGTCCCCCCTCTCCAATATGCATGTCAGATCCTCTTGGCTTAGTAAACACATCAAGTGCACCATTTCGTTTATCAATTCATCTGTTGATGGACATTTGAGCCACTGCCACCTTTTCACTATTGTGAATAATGCTGTGACAACAGAGGCATTATAAAATATGGGTTTAGAGCATTTTTTTTCTAAAACATGCTCAAAATAAATGAACTAGAATTACATATAAATACATGAGATTGGGCCTGAACCTGAAAGTCTAGTCCAAAATTATAAGTCTAAGATATCTTGGAAATAAACAGAAATCTCATATCACATGAAATTTGAACATTAATTTACTTACCTTATCCATTAAAAACATGCATTGAATTAATGTAGTCACACCTGAAGGAATTCAATCAAACGTTCAGTTTGAATTTTAGGAAAAAGATAATATGTTTGTATATGCAGAGATGCATATATATACATATATATTTATATATTTAAATAAATTTACATACTTTTGTGCATACATATGTGCACACATATAATATATGGAGAAATTAAAAGAGAAATATAGGAAAATGCAAACAGTAACTCTAAGTAAAAAGGTAAGTGGACATTCATTGCTTTATTATTTATACTTTATGTAATTTTGAATTCTTTCAAAATAAAATGATGAAGAAAAAAGAAATTAGCACTTGTCAAGGTAATTTTTTCAAGAATAAGTTTTAACTAATATTATTACATTGTTGAATTAAGTTGTGTGAAAAACCCAGTAGGATGTTGAAAATAAGTAAAAACAAGGAATGAAAAATAGGGGAAATAAAATATTTAATAGTATTATAAAGAGAGATTAATATATTAGGAAGATTTGCCTTCCTGACACTGGACTTAGCCTATTTCTTTTCTGTTTATTAAAAGATAGACCCTGTTCTTTTCAATCAATCAATCAATAAGTCCTTTTTTTTTTTTTTTTTTTTTTTTTGCAGTTCTGGGGTTTGAACCCAGGGGCATTCTATCTCTCAGCTACACTCCCAGCCCTATTTTTTATTCTTTGTTTTGAAACAGGGTCTCACTAAGTTTCAGAGGGCCTCACAAAGTAGCTGAGGCTAGGCTCGAACCTTTTATCCTCCTGTCTTAGCCTCTCAAGTAGTGGGATTACAAAGGTGTGCTGCCATGCCTGACTAATAAGTCCACTTTTAATTCAGTGATTCTTAGTGAAACCCTTTGGGCTTCAGATTTTTTTTGGTGACATTATTTAAATAAAAGGTTGAAGATATCCAGAATATTGCCAGTCAAGCCCGGAGCCATTGCAGTGCACAACCTTTCATTATATAAATTTGTTCCTGGGTGTCTGAAAAGTATCCCAAACTACTGTCAACAACATGTAACCAACTCTTTGAGTAGAAATGATCTAAGTTCTTATCTCATTCCTTTATACATAAAAAGATAAAAATTTTCATGTTACAGCAAATATGCCATCTTTATTTAGCATTCTGTTTCTCATCCCTAGTAGCAAGTTGCACCCACTCTACATAATTTATATGAAATACTACTCAACCCTAGTAGTTCTTTTTTTTTTTTTTTTTTTTAGTATAATCCTGTAGTTCTTATTGATAGCATTGTGGCAATCGGTACTGAGGATGGAACCCAGGGGCATTGTACCTCCGAGCTACACCTCCATCCCTATTTTTTAGTCTTTATAGTTTTGAAACAGGGTCTCACTGCATTCTGAAGGGCCTCGCTAAATAGCTGAGGCTGTCTGCGAACCACAATCCTCTGGTCTCAGCCTCCTGAATGCTGAGATTACAAACGTGCACCACCACACCCGGCTCATAAAATTATTTAAGAAAATTTTAATTTTACACAATGATTTTGAAAGCAACATTGTTTCATAAATATTTCCTCCTCTGCCTCCAAATAGTGGAATTGTAGTTTCTACCTCCCTTGTGGTGGGTGGAGTTAGGTTATTATTCCCAGCCAATAAGTGATGAATAAATGTGACAAGCCACTTCTGGGTCAAGGCATTTTATTGATGATGACAAACCCACACACCTCTCACTTTTGCCTTCATCCAGCACAGTGACTGGTAATTTTCTAGGTGGAGCTGCCCTGGCAGATTCATTTTTGCATGAGCAGGATAAACAGATGTCTCCTGATGAGCCACAGTGGAGACGAGAACAAGTCTCAGCTGTCAAGTGTGAGCAAGTAGACATTTTTTGCATGTCTGTTGCACTGGTACTTGGGGATGATTTGTTACCAAGGCAATTACCTAACTTATTCTGACCAATAATTAGATTTAAGACTATATCTGTGACAGGTGTCTGCAATATTTTGTCTCCTTACCAGAAGAATAGCTACTGTGTAGTATTAAGATTATTTAAGTGTATAACACAAAACTCCCAGTTTATATGAACTTCCGAGTTCATTGTTTATTTTTAAAAGGAACTTAGCCGGACGTGGTGGTGCACGCTTGTAATCCCAGCATTTGGGAGGCTGAGACCAGAGAATCGCAGTTCACAGCCTCAGCTACTTAGTGAGGCCCTCTGCAACTTAGAGAGACTCTGTTTCAAAATAAAGAATAAAAATGAAAGAAAGAAAGAAAGAAAGAAAGAAAGAAAGAAAGAAAGAAGGAAGGAAGGAAGGAAGGAAGGAAGGAAGGAAAGGAAGGAAGGAAGGAAGGAAGGAAGGAAGGAAGGAAGGAAGGAAAAAAGAAGAAAGAATAAAAAATAGGGCAGGGGGTGTAGCTCAGAGGTCAAGTACCCTGGGTTCCATCCCCAAACCCGCAAAAAAAAAAAGAACTTCCTAAGATATATTGTGTAACTAGCTTTCTATAAATAAGAGTCCCAATATTCTTTATAGAATCACGCTAACATTTGCTACATCATTCTTCTCTTATCTTTATTGTTCTAAACAACTAGAAGAGAAAATATTTACAAGAACATACAAATATAGTATCATGAAAGAAGAAACATTCCATTTTGTGCAAGGAATTTGTCAATCAAATAAAGATAACTGATTCATTAGACAGTAATCTTAAAGAATCCAAGGATGCCAAGCTAATGGGTAACATGTGATATAAAAATGAATTCGCTGAGCTTTATTCTAACAGTTACCACCATGAACTGTGTAATTATAGCCAGGTCTTGTAAATGCTTGGAATTTTTTTTCCTCATGTGTGGATAAGATTACTTCAGTTTCCCCAGGCCTAAAAGAAAGATCAAACCCTTATCAATTCTTTATCCTTAATTCCAAAATATGTTGATACTTGGATTATTTATTCACACCTACCTACCTTGTTTCAAAAGGATTTAAAATAGATTCTGTATTATTATTTTATTCACACACACACACACACACACACACACACACACCCCACAACCTGAAGTAAGTCTATGAGGATTACAGCCCTTTTCACTACCCTACTTTCTCAGAATATTTTTAAGCAAATTGTAGAATGTATTCACTCATGACTGATACAAACTAAAGTGAAAAGCCCTTCTCCAGGACTTAATAAAACTTAGAAAACATAGCAATGCTTTGGAAAAAATAAAAAGGAGAAGCATGTTCTCAGGAAGCTGGTGTTTGACTTCCATTCCAGATATTTAAATAACTGCATGTACCTGGTCATGGTGGCACACACCTGTAATCCCAGTACTTGAGAGGCTGAAACAGTAGGATCATAGGTTTGAGGCCAGCCTTAGCAGTTCAGAGATACCCTGTTTTAAAATAAAAAACAAAAAGAGGCTAGCAGTGTAGCTCAAGATGGAAATCCCCTGAGTTCAATACCCAGTACCAAAATAATAAATAAATAATTACATGTACCAAAAACTACTCAAATATCTATAAATTGAGTATTATGGCTTCATTTGCTCTTTAGATTTTTAATATCTAAAATAATCACATATCTTACCTCATAGAAAAAGTCAATATGATAGCTTTAATATTCTAATACACATGTATATGTATATGATCTAAAATAATATCAAAACACTACTGACCTAACACAATGTACAATTAAATATAAAGGTTATTGACATAAATCAAATACATTTTAACAATCTAATTTTAACTATTCAAAAACAAGGCAAGTATTTGAAAATTATTCCATTCAAAAATACATAGCATATTAAGTAAAAATCTACTATACACTTACGGATTTTTAAAGACTTTCATAAATCTTAAGTAAAAAAAAATTCTTGTAGATTTCCAGCTGTTAATTTTTTTCTTTCCTGAGATATGCAGTAAATTTTTTATGATGATGCTGAAGAAAGCATGAATTTCAGAAATGCCCAAACCAGGGTCACCAGTCTAACTAAGCATGTTTTGTGAAATCTTGGATCACTTCTCCATGTATCCACAGATCTTCATTTTCAACATTTCCAAATTGGGGATCATATTAGCTCCCTCTTTGGGATGTGATAATTGACAAGACCATTCAATAACTAGCAACTCACACTGCAAAAAGTGTCAGTTATGTAAGAATACAGTTGTACCAAGAAAAATAGGTACCATAGATCAAGTGGCTGTTTAATCCTCACTTTCCTTTCACCTCAGACAAGGTTCTAATCAGTGTAGGGAGAAACAGGAATATTTTAAGAAATTTTCTTCAACTAATATAAAACAGGACATTTGAAGACTCACCCATTTATCTTCCTCTTTTACAGTTTGTCCCACAGCTATTTGTATGACTAAAGGATACTAAAATTAGACATTACTTTTATCTCTAAATTGCAAGACTGTTGTTAAGAACTGTGATTAAACTATGAAATACTGAATCTTGGAGGAATCATGAATACTGATTACTACTGAAGATGATTAGCACATATTCTATCCTGTGATTTGAGAGATCACATCTCATTATACAGTGTAATTCAGGCCATAAATAATATATATAAAGCAAATAGTTAAGAATAAGAAAAATTCAATCTTAAAAATGCAATGTCTCTGGGCATGGTGATGCATGCTTGTAATCCCCGCGCTTGGGAGGCTGAGACAGGAGGATCGCACAGGTTCAGAGCCAGCCTCAGCTACAGAGTGAGGCCCTCTGCTACTTAGTGAGACCCTGTTTCCAAATAAAATATAAAATAGATCTGGAAGTATATCCTGGAGGTAGAAAGCCTCTGGGTTCCACTCCCAGTACCACACACCAAAAAATGCAATGTCAAGCCAGGTGTGGTGTAATACACCTGTAATCCCAGTACTTGTGAGGCTGAAACAGGAGAGTTGTAAATTCAAAGCCAGCCTTAGCAACTTGGAAAAGCTCTTAGCAACTTATAGAGACCCTGCTTCAAAAATTTAAAAAGATAGGTCTGGGGTATAACTCAGAGGTAGAATGCCCCTGGGTTCAATCCCTAGCACCATGCATACACACACACACACACACGGGGGGGGTGAGAAGAGAGACAGAGAGAGAGAGAGAAATATAATATCAACGTAATGTACCATGTTAGAAATGAATAAGAAATGAATACTAATTAAAGTGTGCCTCAAGGGCCAAGTAAGACCTTCCTCTTCTTTTTTCTCTTTAAAAAAATACTATTAAGGCCGGGCGTGGTGGCGCAGGCTTGTAATACCTGTGCTTGGGAGGCAGAGACAGGAGGATCGCACTGGTTCAAAGCCAGCGTTGCCTTAAGAGACCCTGTTTCCAAATAAAAAATATAAAATAGGTCTGGGAGTGTAACCCAGAGGTAAAAGGGCTTCCAGGAAGCCCAGTACCACCAAAAAAAAAAAAAAAAAAAAAGTACTATTAAGGAAAGAGGTTTTTTGGTTCAGAAAATTCAATCAAAAAGGCCAAATCAATGATGCCTGCAAGAGTTTTCTGTCTTTGATATATGAGCCATATTATGATGCTTTATTTCCTGTAATTCCTTGTTTAAGTAGAATTTTGCTTCAGGCAAGTTTTATCTGAATTTCCATGTTTTAAAACCAGGGACTGTTGTAAAATTGTTTGTTGCTAGCTTCTTGATCTAACAAAGCTATTAAATGGTACTGATGGACTGGTTTGAGCAATAGAGTGTTCCATCCAGTTAGATGCGCACAGCACACATCTGACTCATCTGAGTCACACCTAAATGCAATTACAGGACTTGGGCTAATAGTACTTCTTCCGTTAGGAAAATTACCTCTGAGTTGGTTAGCCCTCAATTGCTTTTAAATAATAATATGAGAAGCAAAGATGCTACCTAATACATAGGTTTCCCAAAGCCAACATGTAAGATTCAATTGTTAATTATGTATCTGGAACTTAGAATACATTTATGAAGGAAAATAAATTTGGAGGGTGGTTAGGTTTTTAACACAAAAGAGATAAAGTTTGTAATGAAGAATAGAAAGAGATAATCACAGCAAATCAGTAATTGAATAACGCATAAATTCAATAAAATGACAAAAAAATCAATGTTTTAAATTTATCCCAAATAAAATATAAAGAGAATTAAGTTGAGAATGACAAAGCACTGCTTCTGATGTCTGTGCATGCCATACCTATGTGACCTTGGGCAAATTTCCCGGAGCCACATTGATATACACTTTCTTCAGAATTAGCTTTAATTCTTCTCTTTGATAATTTGCACAGAATCTCATAATGACAAGAAATAAATACTTTAATGAGCTACATTTTCCATATTTGATTTGTATAAGTTCAAGAAATACTCATTGAGGGTCTGCATGTACTATGTTTGGAAAAATAAGATATATCTCATAAAAGAAGATATATTATAGCCAGGTGTGGTGGTACATGCTTGTAATCCCAGCATTTGGGAGACTGAGACAGGATACGGGTGCACAAACATCCTCAGCTACTTAGTGAGGCCCTTTGCAACTCAGTGACACCCTGTTTCAAAATAAAAAATTAAATTAAATTAAAAAATGGAGCTGGGGGTATAGCTTGGTGGTAGAATGACCCTGGGTTCCATCCTCAGTACTGCAAAAAAAAGATATATTATGCCTAATATTAAAAGTCATCAGTGAAATGCAAAATAAAATTAAAATTTAATATCACTGTACAACCCACTGTCTGATATTTTAAAGCTGTGAATATCAAATATTGGGAAAGATATGAGATAGGTGGAAGGGAGACTCATACATTGCTGGTGAGAGAGTAAATGGTGTAGCATTTTAGAAAACTAGACATAACATTTACTATATTACCCAATAATATCACTAAGTCTTGAACAAGAGAAAACAGTGGTCCACTGTAGAAAGAATTGTACATGAATGTTCACATCAGGTTTATTCATCATAGCTGAAAGCTGGAAATGACTAAAATAAATAAGCAAATTGATAAGCAAATTGTGATATATCAACTTAATGAAAGGTTATTTAATAATGAAAATGACTGAAGTAATGATAAACTAATTGATATAGATGAATCTTAAAATTATTATCCTAAATCAATGAAACAAGACACAAATGAGTATTTACTATATGATCTCATCTGCATGAAAAGTTATAACAAAAAAAATGATCTATAATAGTAGAAAGCAGATTATAATCGTTTCCTATGCATAGAGGGAAAGGAATATTGATTGTAAAACACAAAGAAACTGCTTAGGGTGATAGAAAGAGTCTATATCCTCATTGGTGAGATGGTTACAAGTATATCCACCTTTCCCAAAACTCAAAATGCACACTTAAAATGTGCACAGCCCGATCTCCAAAGGTCTTCTAAGGTATTCAGCCAGCTTGAGTAAAATGACAGGAATTTGAGTTGAGAGATCCCCGGTGACGTCCAAGGGCTTTTTTCATCACCCATGAAATTAACCCATGAATGAGAAAGTTTTCATCTTTGAAGAAGCTGCTTGGTTTCAATGGCACCAGTCTAGTATGATCTGGAAAGAGAAGCCTTTCTCAGATTCACAAATGCTAGAGCTGCCCAAAGCTAAGTGTGACAGCAATGAGGAGAGTGTGTGGGGTCCATGAAGAGAAGAAGCCAGCAAGTCCTCGTCCTTCCTGCCCTGGCCACAGGCTCCCACCTGCTTCCCTGGAAAGTGTTGGTACTGAATTGACCCCTAAAAGCCTGTTACTCAGTTGTCGTGGGGGCTGTGGGAATTGCCATTTAACAGCATCAGTAGCAGCGGGACATTTTAGTTCTGAATACTTTATTTATTTAGTACTAGGGTTTGAACCCAGGGGCATTCTACTTCTAGGCTACACTCCCAGACCTATCTTATTTAATTAATTTTTTTTTTTTGAAACAGGGTCTTGCTAGTTTGCATAGTCTGGTCTTAAATTACTAGAATTACAGGCATGAGGCACCATGACTGGCTTAACTTGGGTACATTTTTAAAAATGCAAATTTTTTAAAAATGCATTTGTGTTTCCCTGTAATCTAATTAGTGAGGAGTCATAGTGTCCTGATCGCCACCAGCTATTTAAGAAAAAGTGTACCTAATTTATATTCATAGCCCACTAGGATTCAATGTTTGTGTGTACAGAGGAGTTTGTATTAAATTTACTAGGTTGTTCTTATTTTTCTCCACAAAAAAAAGATCCGTGGGTAAAATTTTATAGTCTTTTTAGTAGAATATACTTCACACCAAAAAGTTAGCTAATTTTTACAATTAAAATTTAAAATACTTGCACATGATCTTTTTATGGTTTCCTTTGTTCTCCTCTTTCCTTATGGTTTTCGTACTATTTTACATGTCCAATATTTAACTTCATAGCTTCTTTCCTTAGGTAATTTACATTTTATTTTAATATGTTTAACATTATTTACTTACCTTTTTTTTCTGCTTTTGTGGTGGGAATATTTAAGGCCAGTCCAGTACAATGCATGAAAAGATTCAGCAAGAGATTTGCTGTCCCGAGCTTCCCACACATCTGGGGCAGGTCCCCGAGAGGCAAGGGCGTGGGAATGCGGCTGCTGCCAGGCTGTTTCTGATAACCTAGTCCAAGAAGGCTATTGAAGTAATTAATTGCTCTCTCTTTCTTCTAGCTCTCCAATATGCCAAAAAAGAAAGAGAGTGAGATGGAAGGTGGCCCAGGCCTTGCTGTCCTGATGATGCAGGTGGCCAAGAAGGTGGTAAATCACCTATTTGAAAAAAGGCTTAAGATAAATTTTAACATTGGGCAGGACATACATCCATAAAAGATTTTGCCATCTGAATCAAATGCCACCTCTATATGTGCTGAAATGGCAAAGTGCTCTTTTCCATAAGCAGCTGAAATTACCTCTAGCCATTAGCCAGTTCACCAAACAGCTACCCACCAGCTTAAGTTGGCCCACAAATACAAATCAAAAAAAAAAAAGAGCAGAAGCAGTGACTCTTTGCCCAGTCTAAGGAGAAAGCTGCTGGCAAAGGGAACATCCCCACTAACCAACCACCTTTTTTTCAAGCAGGGATTATAATGCTGTCACCACATTGGCGGAGAACAGTGTAGTGGGGCCTATTTTTAACTTTACCATCTAAAAGATGACCTATTTCAAAGTTGGTATTATTCCTCCTTTGTCCTCCCCCTTTCCTTCAGATCCTGTTATAACAAATAATATGTTCTTTTCCATTTAATGGTAGAAGGGGACCTGGCATTTGTGGATCTGAATAAGAACTGACTTAAGCAAAACTTAAACATGAATTATATCCCTTCTGATAAGACACCAGCATGAACCTAAAGAGCTAACTCTTAAAAGAGACTTGATTTCTTTGTTCAGGGAGAATCTAGGGCTTGTTCCCAAACGCCTAAGTTCACTAGTTTCTCTGATTTGGTAGCAAATCAATAAATTTATTTTTGCTTCTTCCCAGAGGAAGAAGGGTAAGTCTCAATTATTTGAATTGGCTTTTGGAGAAAATACCAGAATCGAGTAACAGCAGGAAGGCCCATCTGGTGGTGACTGCACATGGCAAGGAATCCTCTGAGCTGGGTGTCTTCCTGTTTGCCTGAGATGGGGTTCTTCACTGCATGTTCAAGGGGAAAGCCAGGCTGGGATTTCCAGTACACAGGAAGATATGCACCACCATCGCCTTCATATGAGTGGACGTGGAAAGTGTGGGAGCTCTGGATAAGCTGGTGGAAGCCATCAGGATCAACTACAATAGCAGGTGTGATGAGGTCCACTGCCACAAAGGAGACAATGACCTGGGTCCAAACTCTGTGGCTCTTGTTGCTAAGCTGGAAAAGGCAAATAACTTGTTATGAAACTGAGTTAAATGTACATGGTTTTCTGTACATAAAACTAAAAAAAAAAGTCCTGCAAAAAATAATAAAAATTAATCTGGAGACCATTTGACTGATGTGGGTCTACTAGGGACTTTAAAGCTACTGTTTCACTTTAATCCATCAAGTTTTTCTTTATCCTGCTCCTGAGAACATCTTAAAAGTTTCCCCTTCACATCCTTTTGGTGGAGGCCAATTTTTATAAATCACTCTACTCAAATTCTTTAAAAGTTTAATGTTCCTAGCTATAACTTTTGACAGCCAACAGCTTCCTGGGAGAAGGTGTAGTTGAAATAGTTGTGCTCGGGGTAGGTTTAGCTAAGCCTGACAGATTCATGTCCTTGAACTGGCCTCGGAGAATTCAGTGACTACTTGGTAGACTACTGATGGAGGAGGCCTAAGGGAGAAGCCAAGTTTAAGGAGGAAAGATCATGCTGGTCATGACAGACAGAGGAAAGAAACATCCAGATTTCAGGGCAACCTGGAAAATTAACAATTTTTTCTAAATATAAATTCAGTAAATAAATTCTTCCAATCACCACCATTCCAATTACAAAGGAAGCTGAAGACGGTTGGTTTCTGTTACTTCCGAGCAAAGGAGAACACCTAGCAGTTTTACATTTGATTTTTTTTTTGTACTGAGGATTAAACCCAGGGGTTTTCTACCTCCAACCTACACCCCTATCCCTTTTTATTTTTTATTTTAAAACAAGGTCTTTCTAGGGATGCTTAGAGTCTCGCTAAGTTTCTGAGGCTGGTCTTGAACCTATGAGCCTCTTGTCTCAACCTCTCAAGTACTGTGATTACAAGCTTGAACCATCATACCTGGCTACCTTGCTATTCTTTATCATTTCCTACCATGCTACAAAACAATCCAGGTGGTTATGCCTAGGTATCTCCAGTAGAAATTTATCACTGAAGTGATTTATCACCCAATGATTTCTGAGCAATTAGGTTATAAAGCCATTCTTGATGTTGAGTAACCATCCATCCTCTAAATTTTATATTCTCCATCTACTTAAAACGTTATGAGCATCACGCAGTGATGAGCATTGCATCCTATGAAGGATATAGCAAGAGTATCCTTTCTTTATTCTCCTCTTCAACATCCCATTTTATCCTTAACTTTCATAAATTGTGTCTTCCAGAACTAAAAATAATAATTCATGTGTGGTGTGACCAACACAAATGGCTTGGGTCATCATTTTCTTTGCTTAATTTATTTCTAGTACATTTTCCTAAATCTGAATTTGACTCTTTCTTAGACTTTTCTTTTACTTTTTATTTTATTAATGACTGATACAGGGTGGAATTATCTGAAAATAGATCTCACTTTTCTCACCTATTGCTTCACATTATGTTGCGTATAGTGGGCATGAGATGCCTACTCTGTAACTGACACCCACCTCCAACTTCTGGGGCCTGGGAGATGTTCATGATATTACAAAGAAACCACCATATAATCCAGTTGTACTACTCCTGGGTATCTTTCCAAAGGAATTGAAATCAGAATATTGTAGTGCTATATGCATATTCATGTTTATAGCAGTACAATTCACAATAGCCACATTACGGAACCAGCTTAGGTGCTCATCAACAAATGAATGGACTACAAAACTGTGGTATATACACACAACATAATTTTAGTCAACCATAAAAAAGAACAAAATTATGTCATGTACAGGAAAATAGATGGGACTAGAAAGTATTGTGCTAAGCGAGATTAGCCAGACTCGGAAAGTTAAATATTATCTCTTCTTTCGTATGTGGAAGCTAGAGAGAAATTGTGAAACAGAATGACTTCAGATCAAGGAGGATAAACGCTACTGAACCGGTAGAAAAGAGAGGTGGGGGGAGACTAAATGAAGGAAACAGTTCAAATAATGCTATGTACATACACTAAATTACCAACATCAGTCCCAATACTGCATATAAGGAATGGGAGGGAGCAGAGTGGAATCCAGAGGAAAACACACCTAATCTTTTTTTGTGTGTGTGGTACTGGGGTTCCTGGAAGGCCTTTTACCTCCGGGCTACACTCCCAGACCTATTTTATATATATTTTTTTGTTTGGAAACAGGGTCTCTTAAGCCAGCGAGGCTGGCTCCGAACCAGCGCGATCCTCCTGTCTCCGCCTCCCAAACGTGGGGATTACAAGCATGTGTGCCATCATGCCCAGCAAAACACACCTAATCTTGAGTGCATGTGTTTTTAGGATGCTGAACCTCCTTACGATGTATAATTACAATGCCAATAAAAGTATTTTAAATTTTAAAAATAAAATATTACGCACTGAAATAAAAAGGATTGAGTTCTAGATTGGATTCTCAGTAAAAACACTTTTCCAACACAGATTTTTCAATTGCATCCCCCATCCCATATGCAGAGAATCCAGGCAGGAGAGCCAAGGACACAGAGAACCCATTCGAGTTAGAGTCAGAGCTGCAGGTTTTCTGGCTCAGCCCTCAGGCTAATGATCAAGGACAAACAATTCTTTGTAAATCCCAAAGCAAAACCTGAACAGAACACTGACTTGATATCTAATTATTTAAGGATCTAATCAACACAGGACACCCAGAGAAAAATCCAGATCACACTGAGAAAGTATTAACTTACCTCTTTAAGCCATGGTTTCATACCAATTTATTAGTAAAGTAAAACTAAAAATATCATAATCCAGTGATTTAGTTTATTGTTTATGTATATACTGGTAAAAAATATATTTGCTAATACGAATTTTTTTTTTTTTTTTTTTTTTTGGTGGAACTGAGGATGGAACCCAGGGACTTTCTACCTCCGGGCTATCCTCCCAGACCTATTTTATACTTTATTTGGAAACAGGGTCTCATTAAGTTGCTGAGAGCCTCACTAAGTAGCTGAGGCTGGCTTCGAACCTGTGCGATCCTCCTGTCTCAGCCTCCCAAGCGCGGGGGAATACAAGCATGCGCCACCATGCCCGGCTACTAATACAAATTTTAAGGAAGTACAATGAGCCTTCTATTACTTTCAAAAGGAAATTCAGTTATAGAATCATTTTAGGTGCTGCTGTATAGAAATATCTAAATTGGATGAATCTATGTGACTGCTAGAATCATAGTCTTGGTACCCAGATAATATATATTAGCAAAAGTTAGGCTTATCTGCAATCGGTGGAAAACCCCATAGCAGTGGTGTAATCAAAATTGATGTTTATTTCCTTTCCACATCACCATGAAACATCCAGATCTGGCCTCTCTACTAGGGATCCAGACTCCTATCTTGCTACTGGTTAAGCTTCAATATGAAGTTTCCAACAGGTGCCTGTATCAGAGTAAAGCTCTAGCTTCAACCATCATGTCTCTGCACTTCAGCAAGAAAGAATAACAAGAAGCCAGGCATGGTGGCTCACACCTGAAATCCCAGTACTTTTGAGGCTGAGACAGGAAGATTGCAGGTTCTAGGACAGCCTCAGCAATGTAGCAAGACTCTCAGCAACCTAGTGAGACCCTACTTCAAAACAAAACTTAAAAGAGCTGGAAACGTAGCTCAGAGGTAAAATGCCACTGGGTTTAATCCAAGAGGAAGGGAGGGGAAAGGACACACATTCCATCTGCATCCTTTTGGTCAGACTTAGCCTCAGAACAACAACCAGCTACAAGTAAGGATGCAAATTTCAGTCCTCTTTTATGTGGCCACAGTCTAGACAAAAATCAGAGGTTCTTTCATGGTAGAAGAAGGGAGAAGGGATAGTTAAAGCTAAACAGCAGTTTCTGCTGCAGTAGTCAAAACTCCCTCTGCTTTATAAATCTGAACCTAACAAATTTTTTTTTTTTTAGGTATAGCAGCAGTAAACATTTACAGAAAGCTTGTAAAAAATCTAAATATTTTAAAAATCAAAATTATTCAATGCTGGAATAATAACACTGCTATTAGACTAAAACAGTATTTAATCAGATTTATAGATTATAAAAAATATTATAAGATTTTGTTAGAAGACTAACCTATGAAGAAAAAGGATGCATTTTTTTATCATTTTGCTCTAAGTATCCAAGCAAAGATCCAAACTTAAAACCTGTGAGTCTCTACCTCTTGAAAGTTTTAAAAAGAGAAAAAGAAAGGTCCATATTTTCGAGACTCTAATTCATAGTCTATTTATTATAGCAACTATACCAATACTCCAGTACTGTGGAAAATATCAAGTATCCATTTTTTTATAAGATACAGAAGTGATCCTCTTACAAACTCCTCTCCAAGATTGAGGGTAAATAAGCTCGTTCACAGGAATACGTATTGAAAGTTACTGCCTTTGGTTTCATACCAACTCCAACCTTAACAAGGTCAAGAAAGGAATGAGATTACCCATTCGGTAGAGATTTCTAAATTCTGGCTCCTACCCAGATAGAGCCTTCTTTGATTATTTTATTTATTTTTTTTAATTTATTATTTTTTGCAGTACTGGGAATGGAACCCAGGGACATTCTATCCTCGAGTTTTGCCCCTAAACCCTATTATTTTTTATTCTCTATTTTGAAACAGTGTCTCACAGAGTTGCAGAGGGCCTCACTAAGTAGCTGAGGCTGTCCAAGAACCGCAATCCTCCTGTCTCCACCTCCCAAGCGCAGGGACTACAAGCCTGCGCCTCCATGCCCGGCACTTCTTTGATTATTTTTAAGAAAGCTAGTTGCCCTTAAAAGTCAAGTAGTCTGGCCCGGGCGTGGTGGCACATGCGTGTAATCCCCACGTTTGGGAGGCAGAGACAGGAGGATAGCGCAGGTTCGAAGCCAGACGCACTGGCATAAGAGACCCTGTTTCAAAAAATATATATAAAAAATAGGTCTGGGAGTGTAGCCCGGAGGTAGAAGGGCTTCCAGGAACCCCAGTACCAAAAAAAAAAAAAAAAAAAAAAGTCAAGTAGCCTGGACTGTAACCAAATAATGAAGAAAAGTAATATTCCTATGTGGGTATAATATACTTTCCACATATTCATACAATCCTGCAAAAGACTCAGAGCCCTCTATATTTCTAAAAGTCTGCTTGCCTTGACCTCTCTCTGGAGCTAAGACAGACTCAATAAAACTGTTTTTTTTTTCCTTTGTTCTTTTTCTCTCTTTCTCTCCTTTTAATGTGAATATGCACTTACCCAACAAACAAAGCACTGTATAATCTGACTAAACTGCTGGGTTCTAACACATAAACTGTGTTTACCTCATCATGGGAGGATTGTTAATGATTCTCTGTGTCTTTTTCTTTCTTCTTCAGGTTTTCTCATGAAGAAGATAGCATTTTTGAAACTATACTAAGTAACAATATTTTTGAAGTGATGAAAAAGTTATTTAAGTTAATAAACTAGCCCGGCGTGGTGGCGCATTCTTGGGTGGCTGAGACAGGTAGATCGCGCAGGTTCGAAGCCAGCTTCAGCTGGCTTAAGAGACCCTGTTTCCAAATAAAATATAAAAATAAGCCGGGCGTGGTGGCGCACGCTTGTAATCCCCGCGCTTGGGAGGCAGAGACAGGAGGATGGAGCCGGTTAGAAGCCAGCCCCGCTCTGGCTTTAAGAGACCCTGTTTCCAAATAAAAAATATAAAAAATAGGTCTGGGAGTGTAGCCCGGAGGTAGAAGGGCTTCCAGGAACCCCAGTACCACAATAAATAAATAAATAAATAAATAAATAAATAAATAAATAAGTCTAATATATAAAATATAAAAATAAGAAGTAGAAGGCCCCTGGGTTCCATCCCAAGTACCACCAAAATATTAATTAATTAATTAATTAACTTATAGTCTCAGATTTGTAGTGCATATGGTAGAAGTGATCATATGTAATTAATAGATTAACTTGGATAGAACATATATTTAAAATATTTATTCTATCTATGAATATGGTATTTATTTAGGCTTGTTTAATGTCTTTTTTTTTTTTTTTTTTTTTTTTTTGCAGGTCTGCTGATGGAACCCAGGGGCATTTGACCTCCAAGCTACACCCTGTGCCCTATTTTTTATTCTTTATTTTGAAACAGGGTCTCACTAAGTTCCGAAGGGCTTAATGTCTTTTGATTGTCTTAATTTTCTCTGAAGAAACTATGCACATCTTTATACTTAGTTGCATTCTTAAGTATTTGACATTGTTTATGACTCATATTCTGTTTTAGTTCTATCTAGTTTTTCACTGAAGCAGTAAAGAAATTAATACTTGTTTAGGCTAATCTTATATCTAGTCCTATCCCTAAACCATTTTTTATGTCTAATACTTTCTCTTAGATTATTTTGAACTTTTCTGTACAGTCTATAATTTGGAAACAATAAGTTTTATTTATACCTTTTTAATCTTTACTTCTCTTATTTTCCTTTCTTACTGCTTCAGGCTAAAAACTCCTGTACCATGTTAACTAAAGGTCATGACTGTAGACATTTTTGTTTCGTTTCTGAATAAAATTATAATGCTTATAAAATTTCTTTACAATGAAAATATTTGCTATAGTTAATCTGCTTAGAATATTGTGCTTTATTTCAAATTTAAAAATAGTTTTTAAACAATGAACTCAACATTATTAACTTTTTTTCTTGCGTCTAGTAAGATAACAACATAGTTGTCTCTTATAATATGGTAATGTAGTAAATTCTATTTATAGATGTTTTAAAAATTAAACCTTCCTTTTATATTTGGAATATAATAAATTTGGTCAGGATGTTGTTAATTTTTTTCATACATAATTGGTACCAATTTGATAAAAATTTATTTCAGATTTTTGCATTTATTCAGTGAAATAGGGTCATCATTTTTATCTTAATTTATTTGTATCAGGATAGAGATTTTTCATTTGAGTACATCAAAAATTATAAACTTCACATGACAAAAAGAGAGCATAATTTTAAGAAAAGCTGGGAAAAGTTACATATGACTCACATAGGCTTTGTGCCACAGATATGTAAATGACTAAGAAATCAATAAGAAACTAACCAATATCAAATGTGCAAAGTATAAAACTAAATTTGTGAAGAGGACAATGAAAATAATTAATTACTTTATGAAAAGATCCTATACCTCAATATAAATTAAGACAATGCAGATTCATATAACAACCATATTCCATTTTAAAACCCACAGAAACAACAACACTTGAAACAGACTAAATCCTGGCATTGATGCAGAAAAAGAGGAATTTTCTGCTGCTGGAAGTATAATTGGTGCTATCAACTTGTAGAACAACTTGGAACTATTTAGTGAAGTTGAAGATATTCTATGCCTAACAGTCCTACTTTTAGAGAAACTGTCAAATGCTCCAGAAACTTGAGAAGTTTGAAAATACCTTGTGATATATTTCAGTCGGTAGATGGCTAACTGGACTGTTAGGCAGATAAGAGGAATAAATTATATCTACATATATATGTATATGTACATATATATGCGTATATATACATATATACATGTATATATATGCATATATATGTGTGTGTATATAATCGTGTGTGCATATAATCATGTGTGTATATAATCATGCATCTAGAAAGCAGCATATTGAGTCCACCAGCAGAAAACGACATTAGGAACGATCCTTGTAAGTATTGAAAACAAGATTACAATGTCATATACCATTTGCAATGTTATATGACTATGACATTATTGCTGTGAATGAATTAGTTATTAAACATGAGTGGGAAAGATGCACACTTGGTAAACTGGGTGATTCCGGGAATGATGGAGAGGGGAAAGAAATGGGGGAGGTCGGTAGGCTTTCCATTGGGACATTAAATGCTTACTTTTAAAATTCGGATAAATATGAAAAAGTGTTAATATTTGGTAATTGGGTGACAGAGAGTGTGGGCTTTATTTTATAACTCATTTGTTTTTCATGTTTTTAATTTTTTCATAATTTTAAATAAATGTCTGTAAAAAGAACTTATTCAATTACATGATAGCATTTAGATTTTATTACCCCTCTCATTGACCTTGAAACTTCTTTCTGTAGTCTGTTTTCGTGACTAAATGCTCTCCGACCTCAGTTCCATCATCTGTAATATAAAAGAAGTGAACAGAAGGTCATTTAAGTTTCTTTCTAGTTATAGGTAAGTCTAGTGTATTCCCTTTCCTATCCCCTGTACCCCTTTCTTTTTTTTTTTTAAGGTTCATTATCTGAATTCAATAACCACCTATCTTCCTTTTCTGTATTGAAGTCCTCTTTAAAAAAAAAAAAAAGGTAAGCATTTAATCAAAGTATACATGGCAATAAAAGTTTCCTTAAAGTCTCAGGAAAGTTTTGGAGTTTGTTATTGTTATTTTGTTGTTGTTGTTGTTTCTTTTCTTTCTTTCTTTCTTTCTTTCTTTCCTTCCTTCTCTTTCTTTCTTTCTTTCTTTCTTTCTTTCTTTCTTTCTTTCTTTCTTTTTGGCACTGGGGATGAAACCCAGGGAAATCCTACCTCTGAGCCCTATTTTTTAGTCTTTTTATTTCTAAAACAGGGTCTCAGTGAATTGCAAAAGGCCTCACTTAGTAGCTGAGGCTGTCCATGAACCGCGATCCTCCTATCTCAGCCTCCCAAATGCTGGGATTACAAGTGTGTGCCACCATACCCGGCCCTATTTTCTGTTTATTTTCTTACAAGTTCTTTAATTTCCATTTAATATGAAAGTCCTAAGTTTTCAACTGCCATCTCTGCCCTAGAAGTGTAGGGGGAAGAAAGTACTAACAGAAAAGATGCTCTTGCTACTGAGTTCCTAGCTAGACATCGTCACTCCAGCGTAAGAGCTATCTATTCAGAAACGGACTAAAACCAGGCCATCAGAACTCTTTATACAAATCTGAGCAGGGACATGTGTGTGGAACAAGTTGTACTTTGCAGCTTTAGGAAGAGTAGCTCTCTGTGATTCCTGGAGGAGGGAAGGGAGTGTAGAAATGGTGGTGGGAGGGCTGCCCAGTCAGAAACTTTCTGCAGCATCCCACATCAGGAGGAGCCTGCATTTGACTCTGCAAATTTCCATAGAAAAAAAGCCTGAATTCAGAGAGGAGAGCTGCAGCCCCTAGGGAAGGTGGAGACAGGCAGCCTGCGGAACCGGCTCCCTCCAGCTCAGGCTGCCTGCCTCCGGTGTGTGCGAGTGAACAGGCTGGCCAGGCGTCAGCTGGGTGTCCAGCCCCTTTCCCAGGACCATCCTCAGCCATGGGCTATCAGGGGCAGCAGGACATCATCCTACCACAGGTAAAATTAGCAGCTTGGGCAGGCTTTCAAGCCAGTTCCTCTCAAGTTTGATTCATCTTGCAATAGGTCAGCTACCTTCATCTAAACTTAGTTTAGCACTGCAGAAAATTCTATGGGAGAAAAAGGTTGTCATAAGCAGACTTACTCTAACTTTCATTTACTTGATAAGCACTTTTCAATAGTCTCTTTTATTTTCGCAAAATCACACTACTGACATCCCATAGATTTGGAACTCGGATTGCATGCAGCAATTGGGGTGGCTGTGATCTGGAAATATAGGATGGGGTTTGTTTCCAAAGCTCCACTGAATTACTAATGTTATTCTCCTTATCATTACTTTATTATTGCTATCGACATTACTTATTACTATCATATTAGAATCTTGCATTGCATATTGGTCTGACACTTTCAAGTTTTTGGAGCTAGTAAATTCTTGTTTAATCGCCATTCTATCTATCAAAATAGAGAGAGCTAGATGACAGAGAAACCCTTGTTTCTGAAGATGAGCATAATGGAAAATCTTGTCAGTCCACTGCTGTTTTCAATGTTATCAACTCCATTATAGGATCTGGCACAATAGGTAAGTGTTCTGTGTTCTGTTTTTATTTATTTTTTCTGATTTTTAAAGTTAAAAGGCAAAATTTAAGATGCTTAATATGCTAAGATGGTTATTTTTAAAGGAAAAAGTCCTAAATAATAAAATTGGCAATTTTTTTTCATAAAAATCTTCTTTCTTTTTTCCATTGTAACAACATGTCAATCTCTTTTATGCTGAGGAAAAGTTTGTGATTCACACGCCACAGCTGACAGCATCCTACACACACAGAGAGGAGTTACACATGGACCGAAAGATTTTTGTCCCTCATGGGCTATCTGGCCAATTGATAACATTACTCCACTTCTTTCCTCTTTCTGAAGTGTCAACTATTAAGTTAATTACCTTCCTATGACCCTTCTAGGAGAATAAAGCCTCTAGGTATTTGTAAATATCATAAATACAAATGTTTGATGTGAAATTATATTAATATGACAAAAATAATTTCATACAATATTTTTACCTATCTATACAATATAAAATATAAACTTATATGTTCATTTTAAATATCATTTAGTCAACAACACAATTTGTTGATTGACAATGTATGTGATTGTTTTTAAAAGAGATGTCCATCAATTTAAGTTAAAAAACTCTCCTATTTCCTAAATGTTTTAGAAGCAAGGGGATAATTCTCAAATAAAAAATTAAAAGTGCATTGCATTCTAGTCACAAAGCATTTTTTCAGTGTTTTTAATTTCTCATTATTTAAAAAAAATCTCATTTCAGAGAAAACAGAAAAAAACAAAATTCTGCAAGCTGTGATGTTCACTGAGATTATAAATTTTCGCTACACAATTTTGACACTTAGATCTACAAAAAATTGTAGTTTATCAACATGAGTTACTTTTCTTTTTCACAAGTTGATCTGCTTCTAGAGTTTACATTTTTCCATATGTAGACTTTAAAAATAAAATGATACATAACTTGGAAGTACCTGAGTTGAAAGAGGAAGAAATGCAAGCAAAGACTTATTTAAAAAATTGCCTCCATCTACCAAGGAGGGGCGGGCAGTTTTGCTTGGCAGAATTCAGAGTAATTTCTGATGTGAATGCTCTAAATTGATCTGTGTCCACAACATTGAAAAGTACCACTTCATTATGTTGCGCAGCATTTTAAAAGGAAAGTCTTTTCAAAAATAAAATTTCTGGGTGGAAAAATTAAATTATGTTTATTTGAATATTTAATTTTTTTCATTTAAAATTTTCTACTTTACCCCAAAATCACAAGAAATTACTTTACATATCTCCTGTAGCTTTATAAAAAACACTTTCACATTTCTCTCCCATTTTCCTGCATGGTTGACCAATTTTGATTCCAGGGTCAATCTTTCTTAATATGCCATAACCCTTCTTAGCTCCTTATTAGCCTCTCTGCTTTTAATGTTTGCACACAAGAAAGTGCTCAGGGTCATCATTCTCTTTATAGCCTAGGCATATCTCACCCTCACTCTGAAGTAAATATTATTTGTATGAACTGCTATCTACTTTTCATTTGCTGATTTCTAATTCTTATTCTATCACCTCATAATCCAACTTTCTTGACATATTTTTAACTTTAAAATATTTTTATTTTGAAATTAGTATTAATATGCTAACATTTATAATTTAGGACTGTTCTATGTACTGCTTTCAACTATGCCATGTAAATATATAAATTTACTTAACCTACTACATATAGAAAATGTCATATTTTTATGTCTTATTAATGTGAGGGTTGGGGCATTTTATATTTTTCCAGGATTGCCTTATTCAATGAAGCAAGCTGGGTTTCCTTTGGGAATATTGCTTTTATTCTGGGTCTCATATATTACAGGTAAAAGACTCTATAATTGCATATCCTTTGCAATGTAAATTGCATAATGACTTCTTTACAAATATACCCTACAATTGAAGTTTTTTCTTGATTAAGAAGTGCATCAAAGGATCTTAAAGAATTTAAGAAGTGTGTCTGAGAAGATTTACTTTTGTACTAATCCTTTAAACAGATTAGAAAAATTAGAGGAGCATTATACATTTCCAAGCGTAAATCCCATTCATGTGGCCTCTTCACTTTATGCAAAGAATGGTAGATGGGAAAGTCATTTTGAAGGTTGGGCAAAGTTAATAGAGGACTCTGTTCTAAAAGTGCAGACACAGGACTTTGAGGGCAGGTGCCTGTGAATGAGCAACCTTTGTCAGCTGTGTTTGTGCAGGTGGAACTGAAAGGTGGTGCTCAGCTCACAGAATTCATCCTCCTCCTTGGCTCATGGAGCCTGCCTACACTCCCTGCCTGCCACCGCCTTTAAATGCAGCAAGAAGGTGCTTCCAGATCACTTCTTCTCTTCTGCTGCCCTCTCTTCATGTAACATGTTCATTCACACTCACATCTTGCCACTCCCCATCTAAATGTAGGCTTTGCCACTCAGAATCCTCTCTTCCTGTGGTCTTCATCCCCGCCTCATCCCACCAGCTCCCTGTTACAAACACCGCCTCTTTCCTCTACCTTAGGGTCACTGTGAAAGAGGCAGCCATGCTCAAGAAACACCAGTAGGAGTTGCTGATGTGTTGACCACTCTGAGTGTGCCCTAGATACCCTTGTGCCAGGTAGGGCAAAACACCTCAGCTGCACATTTTTCTGGAGTATGATCCTGGACCTCAAAAGAATCACCTCCTTTAGAGTCTATCACCTCCCACCCCTAACCCCAATTTCCCTTCAGCCTTCAGCCAATGACTAACTGAGAGGAATCCAAAAAGTCAGCCTTTCCTTTCCTCTACAGTGGACCAATCTGAGGTGCAGCTGGAGATCCAGAGCTCTACCATCATGGGGCTAGGATGCAGCTAGTCTCCATCAGGGACCACTTCTTTGCTGAACTGTTTGCGCTACCCTATCTTTCCACACTGTTCCTCCTAACAGCACTGTATATTCACTTTCTTGACCAAGAACTGGCTCTCCTCTGCTTCTGGAGATCTTGGTCAAGGTCCTATCCTTCATAAAAGCTCAGGCTTCCAAGACCAGTCCACCATAAAGTTCTTTTTCCTCAAGCTGAGGAAGAAACAGTATATAACAGATGACAAATTCAAAGAAATATTAGACCCTTTTCCTCCCTACATGCACCCCCTACTTCCACCCCAAAGACCTAAGCTGCTTCTAGTTTCTATAGTTCTAATTTGTCACTTAATATCCATTGCTTGGTAACATTGAATTATAACTTCCTATTGCTGGTATTTAAAAATTAGCTTCTTTTTATTAAATCATTTATCACATTAAAAACTCTCGTTCAAGATTTTTTTTAAATTTCCTGTTTTCCAGTCAATCAGCACTGGCAAATAATTAATTTCCACTCAGGCATACTATGGATTACATGCGCTTGTAAACATTTACACAACTATAAACCAGTAGATAGAAAAATTAAGCAAATAAATCATTTGAGAATTCAGGCCATAAGAATAAACTGTCTACTAAAGCCAAATCATATGGTACACAAATAAGTCATAATATAAATTATTTTCTCAACCAATGATATATACACATCATATGTATAAAAACCCATAACAATGCCTGGGGGCAGCCTTTTGCAAAGTCAGTGGAAAGCCCTAACTCATTCATTTGCTTGCATGATTCAAATCTTTGAATAATTTTCATAAAGGATTTTTACACAAAAACCAACCAATGTATAGGTTATGAGTCATCTTGCTTCTTGTACTTTTAAGAGCAAAATCTACAAATAGGATTGACTATTAAAAATTTATTTAAATTGACACTATAAGTCAACAATGGTTTTCATTAGATTTTTATCCTTTGCCTTTTAAAGCTATGTTCAGCTCAACAAGCAGTTTTTTAAAATGTATTTTTATTGGGTCATTGTAATTATACATCATGAAATTCAGAATGATAGGAACATACATAGCACTTGGTGTGATTCTCTCTGAATCCCATCCCACTCCCTCTTCTCCGTGTACATATTATTGAAACAATAAAGGAAACCGTTAAAATAAGGTTATATTCACATATGAATTTATTAATAAGAGATAGTTTTCTTAAAAAATCTGTTCACATTTTGAAATCTCAGGGAACAATCAAATTGTATTTATAACAAATCAATTTATTTTACTTAAAGATTTTTATATTTGTTAACTAGAAGAAAATAATTGTTATCACGCACACAGACATGATTTAAAAGAAATTCACCTGTTATTATTTTTGTTTTGTTTTGTTTTTGTCAGTATTAGGGATTGAACCCAGGGGCATCTACCTTCGAGCTACACCCACAGCCCTAAATTGTGAAGGGCCTTACTAAGTACCTGAGACTAGCCACAAACCCTCAATCCTCTTGTCTCAGCCTCCCTAGTACTGGGATTACAAGAGTGCACCACCACGCCTGGCTAGAAATCCCCCTGTTTAATAACATCAAATCATTTATGAAATATTTTTAAATGTGCCTATAACATATTAAAAGTGAAATAAAAATATTATGGTGGTAATAGTGATCTAAAACCTTTAAGAGAATATGCTCCCAGCCTGAACTTTGCAAAGCAGAAAGCATTTATATTTACCGTTGACTTAATTCTTTAAAATTGCTAACTTCAAGCAATACATTTTAAATTTTCGTAAAACTCTCAACATTCTCATCTCAAATACACAGTTCTTTGCCAGCCCCTCACAGTCTCCATGAATTGGCTGCCTCTTCTCAGTGACCTGGATCCTCATTTGCTCCCTCCCTCTACAGTAAGTAGCTACTCAGTGTTCCTGCCTTTGTCATCTATCTGCTCTCTGATAAGTCCTTCACATTGCTGTAAGAGTTATCTTTTGAAAACCTCAGCCACATGTCTCTTACTCTCCAATTCAAAATACTTCACAACTCTGTAAGGATAACAGAAAGTAATATAATCAAATCCCTTCATGATTTGACAACTGACTGCATTTTAGTCTTCTTTCTAATTACTCTGACCTGTCAGCAACACTGTCACATGCAGACCTTGGCCATTCTGGACTATCCCATCCCCCATGTGTAAACTATGCTTTCTTACTGCCTTCTTGATGATAGTCCTCCGGCCTGACATTCCGCTGACTCTCTCTCTCTGTCTCTCTGTCTCTCTCTCTCTCTCATGAAATCCTGTTCATCTTTCAAAGAAGTATGCACTTTTTAATGAAGTAATTCCTACTTTTAAGCAAAGGAAAGAGAATAAATTGCAATATTCTTTGTATTTTTAGAATAATTTAAGGTCTCTTTATAAGGTCAGTTATCACATTAAATTAGAAGTAGATAGGTAGACATCTAGCAATCTAGATGTCTGCATTGATACATTAATCAAATATATACAGACCACTTATGTGTCTATCATTGGCCCTGCTGCCAGTGTAGCCATGAAGAGGAGCATCCCCTACGTTGTTAGAAAGCTCCTGGGTGGAGTGGGTCAGACAGACAGAAAACACATGGTTATAAAACAGTATGAAAAGTACATGACAATAGAGACACTGGCATTTAATCCAGCCTCAAAGGAATAGCCTGAGGGCTAGAAATAAGGACATTTTGGGAGGGAGGTGAACTATTTCCACTGAGGGTTTATGGGAAAAAAATATGAGTTAGTAAAGAAAATGGATGGGCATTCTAAGCAGTGGAAATGTAGACATGCAAAAGAAATGCACCTACTTAGTTTCTTGTGACAATTAAATTACTTCACATAGGTAATGCATTTGAGGATTGGATAGGAAAGAGAGGAAAGACCCAGTATACAGGAAAGAGTTGTGGAAGCATTGGCTGGTGTTTTGTGGTTGTTATTGTTAATACCTGCCTTCAAAAAAATGATGTCTATTTTCAGCTACCATATAGAGCTTATTTAAAAAAAATAAGTAAAAGTAGGACAAGTTCTCGTTCACTTTGCCTCAACAGGGGCATGTGGCAGACAGGTCCTCACGAGGATTCTCACACCGTTCTTCAAGTTTGGCACATTGCTTTGTTTTACAGATGAGACTCTCAGAGGGTCACACAGATAATAATTTCTTTCAGCCCATGGAAATGAGTTTATTTTTATCCAAAGCATTTGTGAATCTCCCTAGAGTATTTTAAGCAGAAGATTGATTAGATGGAAGCTACAATCTGATCTACCTAGTGGAGGGGAGTGTCAGAAAGTCTTGGGAGAAGTCACAAGTGTCTCTGTGGGAGGCAAGATTGATGGATGGAAGGGCAGTAAGGATTTATTGTGACAATTTAACAAGAAATTATAAAGGCCATCTGGGCATGGCCTTTATAAAAGAATAGAATAGAGCCTGGTGTGGTGGCGCATACTTGTAATCCCAGCATTTGAG